>NC_142934.1:69855535-69868035 GCF_046866305.1 Octopus bimaculoides | reverse complement strand
ATAGACCAACAATCTCATCGCATTACAGCCTTGACTACGCCATTTATTGTTGTTGAGACGTAATGAGACATTGGATTACAATAGCCAATGAATCTTTTTCTAAGACAGTTGCAGGGTGTGGTTTGATAGAATTTTGGCTGCTATAAGTCTCGTAGATTGAATGACATTAGTAGCAGATCAGTCGCTGATACAACATAATGAAACATGAGAAGAGAGCAAATAGGCTTCTGTGATGTTCATCCATTTTGTACAGACATTAGCAATAGAATGACATAACGAAGTCAAACGAAGTTTGCAGCAACTGATTCAAGCGGTGAAATGGAATGGTCCTCAGAATGCAAGTCAAAGTGCTTGCGGTAATTACTTTAATTACGCTGTTTAGACTATCTATGTTCTGGTTTCAACTTCTGCTAAAGTCACCTTTACTTTTCATCCTCTCGGAATAGGTAAAATAAAGTACCTGCTAGTTACTGAGACGATGTATAGTGTTGTAGATGTTTAGCCCAAAGTTATTCCTGACTAAGCAGAGCTATGATTAAAAACGTTTATACCATCGCCATCCTGTCCTTTCTTAATAGGTTGCTTATCTTAGGATTTACATTAATATTTATGTCCCTATTTTTCCATAAAGGTGACATTTGAGGGAGATTTAGCTGCTATTTCTAGAATAACTAATGACTCCACAGAACTTCCTTTGTTGACTCGAGGCTGTTGTTACATTCCTAAAATACGTCACAGTTACGAATCGAATTTATAACAGAAGACAAAGAACGAGGCTGAACGAAATGTAAAACGTATTAAGGTTAAAAATTAAGAGAGAGAAATATATGATTAAAAAGTAAAAATAGAAGTGTAAGCATGATGGGTGGGTAAGGGTTAAAGAAGAGATTAGAGCATCTCTCATTTTGGCTGAAGGTTTATTCTCTTGGTATTCGAGTTTAACATAATAGAGTCTCGTGTGGGCGTGAAATCGTGAAAAGTTTTTGTGATTTAATTAATTTCTAGAAGTTAGTCTTCTCTATCGATATGATGGGCGAACGCTTGACTAATTATAAAAGCTACTGTTTGTGTGTCTTTCATTCAAAGAGAGGAAGAGGGGGAGAGGGGCAGAAGGAGAGAGAGAGGTGGGGGAGAGGAGGAGAGATGAAGGGGGAATGAAGAGATATTTAGATAGTCTGTGTGTATGTGTATGTGCTTTTGTGAATGTATGTATATGTAAAATTTGCTCAAATTCTTTAAAACTTTACACCGTAATGTTAATCCGTTGTGTGTATATGTGTGTATGTGTGTGCCTGTGTGTGTGCCTGTGTGTTTGTTATGTATGTGTGACATGCTTAAACACATATCGAACACAAAATACTTCATCACAACAGTGTATTGAGTGTTTAAACCTCGACTATAGCATATACACCTATAAACACACACACACACACACACACACACATACACACACACACACATACACACATGCGCGCGCATAGATATATTTATGCATGTATATGAATATATACATTTGAAGAAGAATGTTCTCTATGTGGCTTGTGTGTTTTCTCGTCTACGTTTTGTTTGCAATGTCCTGTACCCAGATATGCACCTATACATACAGGTGGATGTCGGTATGCACATACCTGTAGGTATATATGCATATACTCATTTACTATTTGTTTATATATATATATATATATATATATATATATATATATATATATATATATACGTATATTCGTTCGAAGTTGGTTATTCACTCTATCGTATCTCAGTTTCAAGCCGGCTGAGACCCTTTTGGCGACATCTATAAATTATTGAGTACCTTTTCTCCCGTTTGCCTATCATCCGCACGCTCACGCGTTAATACATTTGATTATCGGCGTCTAAACAGATGGATTAGCAGAAAAGGATATATTTCAGAATTAAATCCGCTTCAGTATTTCACAAAGTCTTTCCGTTTAAACACGTTTTTTCAACCGGGACAATGAAATATTTAACATAACTCCTTGAATCGTTTCTGTCTACATCATATCTCTTAGAAATACATGAGAATATTTATCGAATCATTTCTTAATGATTTTCCTGTTCCCCTCCTCTCTCTCATTCACTTCCTTTCCGTCTTTTTCTTTTTTTTCTTTTTTCTTTCCATTGTGTATAAATACCATTGGATGACGAGACATATATCAAAAGAAACTCTGAGTAGCAGAGCATGCGGTATCGGTCGTATAATATAAATTATCATCTTCACAATGTGTAATGAATAATTTCTCTCTAGTTTGTTAAAAAAAAATACCCCACGCGCTTGTATATGCATTTATGTGTGTTTCTAAATTTATATACATAGGAAGCGAGAGTGAGAGTGAGAGAGAGAGAGAGGAGGGGGTAAACAAGAGCACACAACCAGGCCTTAGGTTTCGTTGAATTGACTTTAAAAGATCTTTATATTCGTCAAGAAATATTTGATCCTCTTTTACTTTATATATATGCCAGACTCTGTGGAGGCGCAATGGCCCAGTGGTTAGGACAGCGGACTCACGGTCATAGGATCGCAGTTTCGATTCCCAGACCGGGTGTTGTGAGTGTTTATTGAGCGAAAACACCTAAAGCCCCACGAGGCTCCAGCAGGGGATGGCGGCGAACCCTGCTGTACTCTTTCACCACAACTTTCTCTCACTCTTACTTCCTGTTTCTGTTGTGCCTGTAATTCAAAGGGTCAGCCTTGTCACACTGTGTCACGCTGAATATCCCCGAGAACTACGTTAAGGGTACACGTGTCTGTGGAGTGCTCAGCCACTTGCACGTTAATTTCTCGAGCAGGCTGTTCCGTTGATCGGATTAACTGGAACCCTCGACGTCGTAAGCGACGGAGTGCCAACAAAAAATGCCAGACTCTATTTAGTTCTAATCTAAGCATGTGGTGATTACTTTTATACATTCATAATACGAAATAAAAACAATATCTATCTATCAATTAGTGTATGTATTTGTTTACATGTCTTTATCTATCTATCTATCTAAACATACATATATACATGCATACATGCATGCATACACACATACACACACACACACATATATGCATATGTATAAAAATGTACACAACGTATATGTGTATACTATGAAACCAGAAATTAATATGATGCAGATTATAAAAACAAAATTGGTATTGTTTTTTTTTTCAGATTTATAAGTTTACTTTAAAACTTTTTCGTAGATCTTGCCAAAATCTCACACCCTGTGAGCCAACAAACGTTGTCATTGCTTTATATCTTGACATAGAAATACAACCGACTAGATAAAAGAATATACAACTCTATCACAAAATGTATGTACACGAAATTATAATGTTTAGATAACATTAACGATTTTAAGTCAGAACGATAATATTCTGGAATCTCAATCAATAAGGTGCTATAGTAAAATTGACATAATATTAATATCGTGATTGTGTGAAGATGCAATGTTTTGATGTTCTAAATGTATGTATGTACGTATGCATGTATGTATGTAAGTTCTGTTTTTAATTATTCGAATTCTTTTTCTGAAGAAGGAGCTCGTTTCTAACAAACATACAATACTCCATGGCTGGAATGAATATAACAAAAACAATATCACATTTTAAACATGAGGAAAGTCTTGTATTATGTTTACTGTTCCATTTACAGATGATATTTGTAATGTGCGAGATACATCCTAGCTTATCCAGATTGTTACTTCGGCATTTGCTCACAAGATCAAGTGCGCCAATTATTATTGACATAAATGTGAATTTATAATATGGATATAGATGCTGGAGATTTTGACGCAGTTGTCCGTAGTTATCCTCTTTATCGTTGATTTTCAAAGAGATATTCACATCAGCAGGACAACACACGAAAAAGTGTGATGGAACATACTTTTTCTTGTCATTCGCAAACAAACAATATCCCACCTGTTATGTTTACGCTTGACAGATATTTTGATGGGAATGTTCCACAAGTGTTCCTTGTATTTATGTTTGTGTGCGTACTCAATAACAAGTGGATTCTCTATATTTATTCCACAACGGTCTTTTCTTCCGAATAGCATTGTATATTGCTTTTGCGACAATGTCGTGTCACATAGGGAAATATATTGAGCATTTCACATCCAGGTCTTCTTTGAGGTATGTTGATCCGGCAGTTTTAGAGTTGTATGAATGGTCAGGGGTCACCAGGAACGAAGAGTTTCCTGACGAGTTCGCTGTCGACGCGTAGGATATTGTTCTCTTCACTAAGTTAGTTTATTTATTTTTGCTGTCGTTGTTTAGCAAGCATTGTATGAGAGAAACTATTTTACATTCGGAAACCGTCTGCACTTATCTCAAACGTCTACCTCCTACGTCTTTGGTAAGAGCCTGTAGACGTCACTATCCCTGTTGACATTTTCAACAGATGTCAGGGTCTGGTAGGTTTTAACGTCTATGGAGTGGATTTCTATTACAGACCACTCAAGTATCCGAAATGTTGGAATCAGCACTGGTACTGCAAGTGCATTTTGGAACATTGTCTTGTTGTAAGAGGAGAGTTCCGATTCAAGTATTTTTCTAAGTCTGGCATAATATTCCCAGATCACTGTCTTTATTCACAGTACTTTCGTATGGTATGTTTTATTCACAGTACTTTCGTATGGTATATTTTCATTAATGCCTAGGTACTTGTAGCATTCTTTGTGTTGGGCAAGAGAGATAGTGTAACTATTGACGCACGGGTTTTTAGTCTGGAGATTACGTATTGATGGACATCTATCTATCTATCTATCTATCTATCTATCTATCTATCTGTCTATCTATCGCTTCCCCTCTCTCTCTCTCTCTCACTCACTCACACACACATACACACACACACACATACACACACACACACACCCACACACACACACACACACACACACACACACAGCTGAAAATAGGCTGTAAGAAATAATACTAGTACATAATTAGTTAGTACAATAAATAGAATAACACAAAATTTAGTTATATATTACAGTAAAATCTACCTATAACAAC
Organism: Octopus bimaculoides; assembly: GCF_046866305.1. Classification (NCBI taxonomy): domain Eukaryota; kingdom Metazoa; phylum Mollusca; class Cephalopoda; order Octopoda; family Octopodidae; genus Octopus; species Octopus bimaculoides. Next base: position 69,863,021 of record NC_142934.1, on the reverse strand, counting down.
AAATTCAAAGTAACATTTCCTTCGGTTATTGCCTAAGTTATTGCCAAGTCTCTATATTTTTAGTTTTAACCCAATCTTTATTTTTTGCATAAGGAATTTGCCTACCATATATACTATTCTACTTGCATAATACTTTAGCTATATTGGTAACTCTGGCTCTCATTTTTTACGTATTTTAGTGTCAATATTTTAACAAAATAACGGTGCCTTTTTTAAAAATTGTAATGTTACTTTGTAAATTAAGATCAAATAATTTTTAATATTTAAATTTTATCCTCAGCTGTAAAAATTTTCTTGTCCTGAACTTTTCCAAATGTAATAAGTTGTCCTGTAATTTTCCAGATTTATAATCTTAAGAATATTATTTCTCTTGCTCCCATTTTTCCATGTAATCCATGTTTTTTCCAGGTTATGCTATTATGCTAATTGATAATGTGTCAAATGTGTCAATTAGCGGTGTCGTAAAAAGTTTTTCCTTACCTCAATGACGCCGGTGACTCATATTAAAAGTTCCCTTATACAAATATATTCATAAAAATATATACAACTATATTATCACCCTCAAATTTGAGAAACAAGCACTCATAACTTTTTTCTTTTAAAATTTCATTGCATGAAATTGATATCATAAAATTCCTATATCATTTAAGCTTAATTAAATTCCTATATCATTTAAGCTTAATTAAAATATAGTTTATTTTTAAAATTAAAAAAAATGTTAATTATACTTAAATCCAATTTTTTGCCTTACTTACATTTTTTTCATTTTTACCTCACAACTGTTTTGATACAAACTTTTGTTGCATGGGACCAAAACTATGAAATTCATCACACTCTCTTCTGTCATTGAAACTAAGATAAATATATTTTGCTTTTAAAATAAAAATGTTATTTAGATCTAAACTTGAATGGTGGCGTTACCTACTCTCCTATAACGTTGCTACAAATTTTGATGTAAACTTTTAGCTACTGGATCAAATCGCAAAATTTGGATGCCAAAATGAAGCTAGGGACCAGTCTTCTTCAAAAAGTTAGCAGTTTTCAGTTTGGTTAAGAAGTGAATTAGTGACAAGCTCTAAAAGATGCTGCGTGTGAGTAAATTGCGGCCTTATGAATGGTTGAATGATTCATACGTTTATAGTATTACAACTTAGTTTGCTAAGTATGTTTCCACTGTAAAAATTTCTGCTCTTTAGGATTGTTGGTTGTAAAAACGCTAGTTGTTGCACCGGTAATATTAGTTGATCGCATCATTGTATTTGCGGGATAGAGTAGTTTGTAACGTTTCAGCTACTTCCAGCCAGGAATCTATGTCACTTTATCATACATTATTTTTCTACAGAAGTTCATTTGACCTTCCGTACTCTGGAATGTCAGCCACTCACTACAATCGACTTAGTCATATATTGCCTTGTCTTGTGCATTTAAAGGAAATTATAAAGTTCATGATGATGCTGATGATTTCTGTTGATGGCGATTATGATGATCATGATGACGACGACGACGATGATGATGAATGTAATCAACCTTGATCGAGCTTAATTATGATCATATCGCAGCTGTGACCATTCCGTCTTTTATTTTCTCTAATATCAAGCATCTAGGACTAAATGATCGAATATATCCTTCTTTACTTTAAAAAGTAGTAAAGTGTAATTTAGGATATATATATATATGGATGTTATTTCTAGCAGACTGAAAGACTATTGTAAGAGGCTTCTTTCTCTCCTTGGCTCTATCTTAGAATATTAGGATACTATGAAATAATAATAATAATAATAATAATAATAATAATAATAATAATAATAATAATAATGATAAAGTTGTTCTTGGTGAGATTTCTCCTACAGTGACGTAGAGAGACAAAATTACGCACTTCACGACACGACATTGAATCTGACGCAGTCGGGCATGCAGGCAGACAGACAGGCAGACAGACAGGCAGACAGACAGGCAGACAGGCAGACAGGCAGACAGGCAGACAGACTTGCATTATTATCTTTCTTCGTCAACGTCATTCTCCAATGTAGCTTGCCGCATACTAATACTAATATTAATACTAATATTAATATTAATACTGATACACATACCAATTAGTAATCACCATAACCTGCACCAGCGGCATTTAATCGACTCCGCCCACTAAATTACACGTCTCCTTCAATATGACCACCAACCACATCACTCTACACCATCCAACACACAGCACATAACATATGATTCAAAATCCCACCAACGTACCCACTACCTACAGTTGCCGATTTCATTCCACTTCTGTTGAGGTTTTTTACATTGTACTTTTCAAAATGTTATTTAAAATGTTATTGAATTTTTCTGTTTTAACTTGTATTTAAGTGTTGTTTATAATTTTTCTAAGAGGAGGGTGTTAGCGAGATGGAGAATGAGAGTGTTGGAGGTGGGCACGGGTAGGGCAAAATGGATGGAGAGAAGGAAAGAGGAAATATGAGGGGGAAAATAAAGAAGTCTTCGGGACTTTTGTATCGTTTTTTTTTTTAAATTCAGTTTATCAAACAGTTACTGGTTTTACCGCCCTCTTACAAAATTTTTAAATTTAATACCGACGTCGCCCCTCAATATCTCACCTATCTTATCTTTTTGTATCTTCTTTCTACCATTTTTAATGTTCATCTTTGCCATTCGTTGTTGTTGTTGTTGTTGTTGTTATTCTTCTTCTTCTTCTTCTTCTTCTTCTTCTTCTTCTTCTTCTTCTTCTTCTTCTTCTTCTTCTTCTTCTTCTTCTTCTTCTTCTTCTTTTCTTCTTTCTTCTTATTTTCTTCTTCTTCTTTCTTCTTCTTCTTCTTTTTCTTCTTCTTCTTCTTCTTCTTCTTCTTCTTCTTCTTCTTCTTCTTCTTCTTCTTCTTCTTCTTCTTCTTCGTCGTCGTCGTCGTTGTCTTCTATTGTGTGAAGTAACTACAAGACGCTATGCATGCGTTAATCTAAGTACATTTACTGTTGCAATGCATCGTAATTTTATAAAAGTACTTTTGCCAACGTGTGTAATCATAAAAGGTATGTGTGTGTGTGTGAGTGTGTGTGTGTGTGTGTGTGTGTGTGTGTGTGTTTGAGAGAGAGAGAGAGACAGAGAGAGAGAAAGTGTGTGTGTGTATGTGTATATATATATATATATATATATATATATATATATATATATACACACACACACATATACATATATATATATATATATATATATATATATATACATATATATATATATATATATATATATATATATATATATATATATATATATATATGTATGTGGCTATGTATGACGCAAACATATGAATATGTAGTTATACGTTTTAATACAGAATATAATGTGTTCATGCTTGTCAACACCTAAGTAAATTTTAACAAAGTTTTTAAATTCTAAGTTTTAATGTATCTTTTGCACAAATATGAGTTCCCGTAAGGAATTTGTTAGATATTGTTATAAGCGTACGTATTCGCATTATGTTACCTCGCATACTCAGATATCGTCACACACAGACACATATTTAAATTCATTCTCTATATAGAAATATTAGACGTCTTATTTCTCAGAATGCTACTACGTAGAGTTTGAATCTTATATTTTAATAATTATAAGATTATTTATATATATATATATATATACCTACTGTTTCCTTTCTTTCATAAGAAAACAGGTTGTGGTTTGAGGGAGATTCAGCTACGCAGTCTTGCAGATTGAGTATCCACGTATATTCTTCCTCTTCAGCGCAAAACAAAATAGATATTGTATAAAGGTGTTATAATCAAACTGGAAAATAAGAGGCCAAATTATGTTTTGAAACATCAAAACAACTGGGGCAAATGTCAGAGTATTATTTGGAGAGTTCAAGCAATCAAATCTCCAAGTTATCGTCTGATAAACTACCAAGCAAATACACATGCGTATATATGTATATATATATAAATAATAGAGAGACAGATATATATGTATATGTATATATACATATATATATGTGTGTATGTATATGTGTATATATATATATATATATATATATATATATATATATATATATATATATATATATATATATATATATATATATATATATATATATATATATATATATATATATATATATATATATATAAACAAATAGTAAATGAGTATATGCATACATACGTACAGGTATGTGCGTACCGACATCCACCTGTATGTATAGGTGCATATCTGGGTACAGGACATTACAAACAAAACGTAGACGGGAAAACACACAAGCCACATAGAGAACATTCTACCTCATCAGCTACCTCCGTTTTAACACCGGCGTTATATATATATATATATAGTTGAAATTTACAGAAAGACAAAAAGACGAAGACAGGTGTATAAACAACAAGTAGGTGTTTTAGTTTGAGACGTGGGAAGGTATGAATGTCTTTTACGTTTCGACCCTACGCTGTGCAACAGAAAGGAACGCGAAGAAATAAACAGAGAATGAATGAATCAAAACACTTTTGGAGTTAGCGGTCAATCATGGCGACTGGCTGGACAAATCTACTTAGACAGGAGAGCGAGGAAGAAGCGCAGATAATAAAGTATTAGCGATCCCAAAATGAAGGTGCACGTATGTATGTGTATGTGGGAGTGCGTAAGTGTGTAAGTGTGGATAGGAGCTTATGACTTTGACGTGTGGATGTGTGCGGGTGTGTGTGCGTCTGTAATGTGTGAGCGTGTGGATGATGGTGTAGGGTGCTGGGAAGTGGTCAGTGCTAGTCTGTGTAGGGTGATGTGATGTGGTGTGGTGTGGTGTGAGGTGGCAGTGTTGGGGTGTAGGGATGAGAGGGTGTGGTGTAGGTTTTGGGTGAAGGTGGGTGGGTAGGGGTGGAGATTGTGGGAGTGGGGTGTAGAGGGAGGAGGTATCCATGAAGGGAGAAGGTGAATAGTAGTGAAGAGAGGAAGTAGGTGTCAGGGCAAGAGAGGATACGATGGGAGTCAGATGAAGAGAGAAGAGGAGTTGAGACCATGTGTCGCAAAGGTGTGAAGAGAGAAGATTAATTCCTGTTCACTGCGAAGGCAAGGGTTCGGATGGCTCCTGTGCAAAGACAATATTTCGAATGCAAACTACACATATGTTGGTCGCCAAAATAGATAGCTCTCCAAAACTTAGTTCGTCTCAGTAAAAGGAGTTACCATGAACGCTAGAGAGTCACAACTGTGGAACTAATGAATTATTCGTCAAATTAGCAGTACTGAAAGAAATTTCTCGTGCGAGAAATCTGTGATAGACTGGATTAAGTTATAAAAGCCACATTTATTTCAAGAAGACAAATATAATTCACATGAAGGAGCTTCTACTCGGTACTCGACCAGATAGAAATATCAGTCAAATATCCTACTATCTTAGAAAAACAAAGGATATGCAAAAAAAAAAAAAAAGTGGAGTCACCGCGGAGACATCTTTCATTATAAGTTTGTTCCGTTGGTGATGACCTGGGGCTAACCAGTAACAAAACCAACATACTGCTTTATGTATAATGTTTTAAATGATACAGATTCTCTTCAAAAGATGACAGATGTCCATAATAAGAAAGAACTCAAAGATACAGACAGTGTAAGAATACTTGATGTTTATTGTCTTCTGACCACATGAGCAGATGTTATAACTCTCACTCAGGGCTTATATATACTGTAAGCAAAGATATGGTATAGAAAGAGGAACAGTGCAATGGCTGCAATGATAGTAATAATGCTAATAATCATGGTAATAGTGAGAGTTATCAAGGCTCTTTCTATAATCACATTAGTTTGCGTAGATCCAATGATTTTCAGTTCACACTCTGACTGAAATCGTTAAGTTTTCATCTAGCAAAATTATATGCATAAAGCTATTTACTATATCTACCTTTGCGTTCTTCTCATTGCGTGACCACTTACCTGGGTTATATAGATGCGAATATTCCCGATCAGCTTACCAATTGCGACCACATCTGCCAAAGCAAAACAAAATATATCTAGTGGATATGTATAGATCTCATAAAGAAAAACCAACCTGTTAGTACTTGCCTGATACAAACACTCAGTACCTCAAATACTGCAAGATTATAAATATTCTACCAATGTAAAAAGCAAAATGAATAAATAACTAAATAGGTGCAGGCGTGGCTGTGTGGTAAGTAGCTTGCTTACCAACCACACATATACTTACCAACTATATCACAAAGTGGGTTCAGTCCCACTTTGTGATACCTTGGGCAAGTGTCTTCTACTATATCCTCGGACCGACCAAAACCTTGTGAGTGGATTTGGTAGACGGAAACTGAAAAGAATCCCGTCGTATATATACGATGTATATATGTGTGCGTATGCTTGTGTGTCTGTGTTTACGTCTCCGTAACTTAGCGGTTCGGCAAAAGGGTTCGATAGAATAAGTACTAGGCTTACAAAGAATAAGTTCTGGGGTCGATTTGTTCGACTAAAGGCGGTGCTCCAGCATGACCGCAGTCAAATGACTGAAACAAAAACAAAGAGTAAATAAATAAATAAAATAAAGTGTTTATACTTGGAAATTTAAACAGACTACACTCTTGGCGTCGGGCACAGCGAAAGAACTTATATCGCGAAATTAGCTGGAAGAAGAATGAGTGTTGTCCTGCAAGAATTTTTTTCTTCCCGCTGATGTTTGTCATATATACTCCAGATTCATTAATCAAATTAACTGATGTCATTCATTAGATGACGATGCTTACAGAAAGGTTTCGAATCACATATGTTTATGTATCCAGACCCCAGTAAATGATTGGTTGTTACTGAAACAGAAAAAAGTGGGAGAGGAGAAACAGTAAAGGAAAAAGAAAGAGTGAAAGCGAGAGAAAAATGTCTATATGTAATTAATGGTTCCAATGTTTGACAAAGTGCGGGTGAAGTCGATTGCATCGCCCACAGTACTTGACTGGTATTTACTGTATCAACACTGGAAGGATGAAAGGCATAGTCGACTTTTAGGGAATTTGAAATCAGAACGTAAAGACGGACGAAATACCGCTAAGCATTTAGTCCGGCATGCTATTCTGTTTGCTTACTGGCTTAGAAACCATATATAATTAATACTTGCAAATAAATAGTCACCACGAAGCAGCTTCCTTAGTTGCAAAAATATATATGATGCATGTATAATTGCAACTAAATTTATCGCTTCTGAAGCTAGAGGGATCAAGAAACGAAGTTGATCAACGAACACATGGATTTAATACCAGAACTAAAGTCACTACAATACTATATTCACTGTATATTACATTTAGTCTAATACACTACTGTATCGGCCAACACAAGTACATTGCTATAGTAGTAGTAGTAGTAGTAGTAGTAGTAGTAGTAGCAGTAGTTATCATAATTCCAGTAAAACAGGTATGAGCGTCGTGGTTCAGCATTCCTTCGCATCCATATTAAGCTCAAGGCAGTGCCGATGTATCAAAGTCGAAGAAGGAATAGCGAGGGGGGTGGGGTGAGGTT
>NC_142934.1:69823035-69853035 GCF_046866305.1 Octopus bimaculoides | reverse complement strand
ACACATACACACACACATTTTCCTATATGTATGAACAAATACGTGTGTGTTTCTTTATATACATGTATCCATATGGGTACTTATGTTTGTATATGTATGTGGTGGTATACATGTGTTTATGTGCTTATTCGTTTGTAAGTGTAATGCATGTTGATTTGTGTATGTGACTGTACGTAAATTTCTGTGTATATATATGTGTATGTGCGTGTGTGTGTGTGTGTGTGTGTACATTCATATATGAACAAGTTTACAAATATAGGCATATTTACTTTTTGTATACATCATTGTAAAATTTATACGAAATCTTATGTCTATGTATGTATACATGCACTTTTAGAGTATTGGGAAACTGTGGAACATTTTAAATTGTATATATACATTTTCATACATGTAGAGACATGGATGTTATAAGTGGCAAACTTTTAGCTTTAGTAATGTATATGTGTATTTGAGAGCACATTTATATGTGTGTGTATATGCACACATTTATGTGTGTGTGTGTGTGCCCTTTAGCAGAGAATGGCAAGTCCCTTTTGTTGGACATAAAATAATAAGCATTTATGTTGACTGAGTTTAGACTTCCATGTGCGTGCAAACTGTATTAGTAGGTTTGTGTTTGCATATGTATATATATATATATATATGTGTGTGTGTGTGTGTGCGTGTGTGTGTGTATGTGTGTGTGTTAGTTCGTACGAGGGCGATTGTTTGTATGTGTGTGTGTGTGCGCTTGGCTTGCTTTATGTATTATGTATGCTTATGTAGTATATGTAATATTTCTCATGCTTGGAATAGTTTGTTTGAGTGTGTGCGTGTTAGTTATGTCTTTGGCGTTGGTTTGTGCACATGTGTGTATGTGTGTGTGTGTGTGTGTGTGTGTGTGTGTGCATTAGTTTGTGCAGATGTATGTACGTTAATGTTTGTGTAAGAGCGCATATGACGCTTGTGAAAGGTGAGTTTTGGTGTAAATCTCCAGCAGATTAAGTTTGGAAATTTTCAAATAGAGAACCTAGAAATCTTTCATTCACCCTCACCATTCCACAGATTTATTAAGTGCAGTTCGCTCTATTATCTATAGTTTATTTTACCCTTATTTTAGTTTTTATATTTGTGTAGTGTAGCATCTCTGGCTTCTTAGTCCGGCGGAAGTATTCTGTGATATTGCCTTGTGCACTGATGTAGATCTTTAGACGAAGTACAATACTACGAGCTTCCTATTGGTCTGCTATGGATACTTACCTCTTCCGGCAACTTTTGGCTATTTTGTTGTGTGTTTCTACTCGGTAGCTGATTTTACAACAATGCATAACAGACAACTATATCAAAAGCATTTGTCTTTGTACTGAGCAGCTGATGTACAGATCAACCAATTCTCTTTACCAATTATGTGTTTTCCGACCTGCTGGTTAATGTGATCTTAAATTCCTTGTACATAGGAGAAATATGGGATGGTCAGAGCTGGAATGCTTATGATCAGTTATCTGTTCAGTCAGGGCTGAAACAGAGCGACGAGGAGAACAATAATGACGACAACCAACAGGAGATTCTCTATACAGACGCACTAGGAGTAGTCAGTGATAGATGCTAAATACCTGCGAACCCCTTTATCGTCTTAGATTTTGAACAAAACGCTTGGAATAATGTTATAGACACATTAAAAGTGAAAACGTGAAGCAAAGTAGATAAGATGCGATGCTCCTTTCCCAGTGGTACACGATAACTGGAACACAAACAAGAACATCATATAAAGACGTAGATGTATTTCAAGTCTTTGTTTTATTGGATATTTCACTTATAGATAACTTTACAGCGAATAATCGAAGGTAGCTTTACATGGTCACTTAAAATGCTAGAAATAGCAGTTAAATCACTCTCAAAAAGAAGAAAGCTCAGAGTGTACTACATACACTTAAATAGACAAGATAATCACGACTGAAAGACTTTTGATCATACATCTGTTTAATTTTAAGCGACCGAGGGTAAAACAATAACAATGCATCTATTTTGAAATTATATAACTTCTCTTTGGACGTTTATGAGTCCTAACTAATATTGTTGGTGGTAATTTCATTGTCCGTGATAGCTTACTCCACATTTTCTTTCATAGAGTAACTGACAGAAGTTAACTTCGACTCTGATAATAATCAGCTATTTGTTTTATCATTTTTCCTTTTTCTTACTTGAAGACTGCGGCCATGCTGGGGCACTGCCTTGAAAGGTTTAGTAGAAGACACTCGCCCAAGCTGCAACGCAGTGGGACTGAACCCGGGACCATATAGTTGGAAAGCGAACTTCGCACCGCATTTAATTGTTCTTGTTGTTGAATAATTGTAACCCAGATCAAATTCATTTCGGCCATAACATCCTTGTGTGATTTTGGACACTATTATCCAATATCCAACGATCTTCCCCCGTTTCACTCTTATGTCTTAAGACGTAAGAGTGTGATCTGATGGAGACTTGGCTGGTACTTCTATAATTCTGAGCGACAACGTACAGTCAGCCACATTGAATTTTTCCATTCACGGAGGGTGAAAGCGTATATTTTGTATGATGTAGTTAATGTATTGTATATTAAGGCCACTCATATGCTTGCTTTTATATGGATCCATTATAGATTTTGAATGTCTCACCTAAAAGAATATTCCTTTATAAAGCAGTAAAAAACGATGCTTATCAGATATGCCAGGAAACAGTTCAATATATCAACGTAATAACACGACTAAGTGCCATCTACATAGCTATATTTGTTTACTTAAATAATTTTTTGCGTATAATTATCTGCAGGTGTGTATATATGTATGTATGTATGTATGTATGTATGTATGTATGCAGAGAGAGAGAGAGAGAGAGAGAGAGAGGGAGAATGATATCAGTTACTTTATGGATGATTAATTAGCATATATATGTACGTATAAACGCACATATATATAGTTTCATTGCCATTATATGTATGTGTGTGTAAGAGAGAGAGAGAGAGAGAGAGAGAGAGAGAGAGAGAAAGAGAAAGGGATCGTTTCCCGAATTTTCCAACAGACAAAATCATTAGTTAGGGATTGTTCAAATCAAATGATGATTTTACTTCTTATTTCCTTTTCTTTTTTTTTTCGTCTAGTAACCTGAGATTTGTTAATTAGTCCTTTCCTAAATTCTTTCAACACACCTCTATGAAAAGACTCTGAAGCCTTTATCAACAGTCAAACTCAAATTTCTTACCGCCTGCTCCTCTTTTTATTATTTTTACTTTGAACTCTGTTAATGAGGTTTGCGAATCTACAAGGGTAACTTTCCTCACCTGAACGACTGACCTTCTAGAAATAGCAGCCAAATGTCTATCAAATCACTTCTACCGATAAAAACATAAAGAAAAAGAAAGAAATTATGCATTAGATAATAAAATGCTAGATTTCCCTCAAAAGATTGTCGATCAGAATACTATCTTTCAACAAAGTGTTTTCAGTTGACAGGCTTTTTTAATGGACCTTTCAAAATCTAATGTTGCTCAGTTGAAGCCAATATATTTTAGCATACTGTAAGGCAGAATTGTCAGCACACCTGCTTTTCGTCCATCTTTACGTTCTGAGTTCAAATTCCGCCGAGCTCGACTTTGCTTTCCATCCTTTCAGGGTCGATAAAATAAGTATCAGTTGAGTACTTGAGCCCATGTAATCGAATTATCCCCTTTCCCGAAATTGCTGGATTTATGCCAAAATTTTAAGGCGCAGGAGTGGTTGTGTGGTAAGTAGCTTGCTTGCCAAACCACACGATTCCGGGTTCAGTCCCACTGCGTGGCATCTTGGGCAAGTGTCATCTACTATAGCCTCGGGCCGACCAAAGCCTTGTGAGTGGATTTGGTGGACGGAAACTGAAAGAAGCCCGTCGTATATATGTATATGTATATGTGCGTGTTTGTGTGTCTGTGTATGAACCCCCCCCCCCCCCCACCAACATCGTTTGACAACCGATGCTGGTGTGTTTACGTCCCCGTAACTTAGCGATTCGGCAAAAGAACTGATAGAATAAGTACTAGGCTTACAAAGAATAAGTCCTGAGGTCGATTTGCTCGACTAAAAGGCGGTGCTCCAGCATGGCCACAGTCAAATGACTGAAACAGTCAAATAATAAAAGAGTAAAAGAGTAATATATTTTAGACCACTGTGTAGGTCCGAAAACAAACCTTCAAAAGAAATGATTAAATATTTTTACGTGAAAGATCACAAGGCTGTTTGGACTTGATGTAACTTTGCCACAGATATTCCATAAGGCATGATAAAGATTAAAGAATCCCTTCTGTATGTCCGATATGCTATCATTTTCTATTCCGCAGAATTCACCATCTACTTGTTTGTTAACTATTCTAATATGAAAACTTTTCTATTCTAAGAAATAATATAGTTTGAAATTCCTGAGGACTCTGTGACGCTGTCGTATATAGGCGTCGAAACAGTTTTGCAGATTTTATATGCACACACACACACACACACACACACACACACACACACACACACATATACATGCACGCATACATATATACACACACATACATGCATATATATATATATATATATATATATATATATATATATATATATATATATATATATATATATATATATATATATATATATATATATATACATACATATATACATATATATATATACACATATATATAAATACATGCATACATATATACATATATATATATATATATACACATATATATAAATACATACATACATTTATATATATATATATATCATATATATATTATCTTATACATATTCTATGCATATTATGTAACAGTCGTACAAAGTCACCATATTCAATTTAAATTCTCAGCAACTACCTGTAATATTTCCATAAATTTAGCTATATTGAAAATCTGATTTCCTTCTTTACTTTTTTCGTTATTTTTACTAGCTGAGTCTGGAGTAAGGGACAATGCTCGTGATCTTTGAAAGCCCTCGAGACTAGTTGTATTTTTATCCTTCCGAATTTTGACGAGAGCTTTGTTGTTATCATTAGGAAAAAAACTTTCGAACACGATAGCCATTGTGTGGTCATTCGACCTTCTAGAAAGCAGCTAAGTCTTCAAGTCACATTTCTCAATCTTAGGAAAGGACACATCATGATTAATATGGTCATGCCACATAAGAAATATACAGGATAGATACAGCTAGAATATACTGAATATTATGTCTGATGCATTAAAGCTGACATGGAGTTAAACAATGATATTTTGTTTGAGAATTCCTTAACGAAGTTGATCAGAAATATTTCATCTCTTAGGGTGCAAGATTCCTATGTGACTGCTCCTTTGAAGTGTACGTGTGTGTGTCTACATGGAGCTCTCTCCCTCCTTTTGGCATACTATTAAGTCTAGGACTCGGTTATATCTAGCACACATTTCACCTGTACAATGATGATCTATTCTTTTTGAAGTTGATCTTATCCATCAGTCCACTTTAATGTTTTGTGAACCAGATTCATCCACACATAAACTTGCTGCTGCATCCAGGGAAGCACTACTTTTATAAACATACACCTAGTCCTCTTCACCATCCTTAAAATATTCCATATTAAAGAAGCATTCTCGTAACAGTTCACCTCGCCTCCCCTGCTCATCGATAATACTTTCTACTATAGGCAGAAAACCTGAAATCCTGAGGGAGGATCCTAGTTGATTACATTGACTCCAGTACTTGGGTAGTACTTATTTTATCGCCACCTTCCCCTAATGAAATACGCAGGTGAAATCAACAATTTTACAGCAAATTCCTGGTTTTATAATCGCGATATGTTTTCGTGGATACTACACATGTATAGTGGAAGCGCAATGGCCCAGTGGTTAGGGCAGCGGACTCGCAGTCATAGGATCGCAGTTTCGATTCCCAGACTGCGCGTTGTGAGTGTTTATTGAGCGAAAAACACCTAAGGCTCCACGAGGCTCCGGCAGGGGGTGGTGGTGTACCCTGCTGTACTCTTCCACCACAACTTTCTCTCACTCTTACTTCCTGTTTCCGTTGTGCCTGTAATTCATAGGGTCAGCCTTGTCACACTGTGTCACGCTGAATATCCCCGAGAACTACGTTAAGGGTACACGTGTCTGTGGAGTGCTCAGCTACTTGCACGTTAATTTCGGGAGCAGGCTATTCCGTTGATCGGATCAACTGGAACCCTCGACGTCGTAAGCGACGGAGTGCCAACAACACACACACATGTATAATATATCCAAGACTGCATTTAAAACACTAAGCTTCTTCAAATGCTAAAATATTCTCCAATACTGAGGCAGATTTTGATCCGCTGCGAAAGACAATTATCATTGACTGCTACGATCCTAAAACTATCTCAGACCCTTGGGTTGCATCTATCTAATTCACTGTCATACAGTACATCCACAACATGTAAAATAAAATGTCTACAGACATACTATTGTTTTTCTCTTTCTTTCCAGCTCTTTGTTTATTTCTCTTCGTACTCTGAATTAACAAGCCGTTCACTAACTCCTCTGAAAACCACTTGTTGCACTCGTCCTTCTCCACTCGTTACCCCTAATATGTGTCACCTGTCAGATTTTTCTGTAAACTCTTTTCTCATCCCTTCCTACTCAGCTCTGTCGCTAGAGACTTTATGGCTACCCACCTTTGCCTTACATGTATCAACTTTCCAGAGTTCGAATTAAATAACATTGTACAGACCTTTTGTCCAATACAAACGTCATAAACGCCATTTATCCTTTTTTTGATTAATAAAACAACTGTGTTTTAAATACCCAAAATGGCTTTATAAACGATACAACTCTGAATTGATAGTATTTGTAACTGATTTTAAATAATCTTTCACGCTAAAAAAGAATATATTCATCCAACCTGCTACGTATAAATAAGAAATCAGAAACAAAAATAACGAAGCAAGGGAGAAGTTTGGAAGTGATTCAGAGAGTGGTGTCTTTAGCAACTTTCATGTCAACTACAAAAACCTTGCAGATGGCTAGACATTAGGACTGCTTCCTGGTAAAGACTAACAATTGAACTCCACCCTACCTCATCCTGTTTTTGTTACCAGATAGCTAATGTTTTAAGCACTCATCTATCTATCTATCTGTCTATTAATCTATCTATCATCATGGACGGACGGTAGACACATCGGCTCCCATGTAAGTTGCATTTTTCACCTCTTAAAAGACCTATTTTGTTTTAAAATTTTGTATAAGTTGTGTATAACACAAAATACTTCGTGAACATATATTTTTCAAATCGGAAATAGCTCTATTTAGAGCCTTATTTCCAAAAATTCAAACATATCTTCCTCGTTCCTAGCCATATTCTTTAAAACGAATATGGCTAAGGTTTTCAACGAGGCCGACTTCCCGCTCCTAATGCCAGAGGCGAAAACACTTAATGCCGTTCCGCATGAACGCAGACAAGTGATGAAGAAGAGCAATGATTCTGAGTCAACTGCTGCTGCCTCAACCACCACCACTACCACCATCACGTGTACAAACTCTGCTGCTACAGCAGTCTTGCCTGCCACCGTCACCAGTGACAACAACAACAACAACGACAAAGACAACAACAACAACAGCAACAACAACGACAACGACACAAATGTCCTTGCTAACACGACCACTGTCCTCACCACTGCTACTACCAGTGACAATAACAACAGCAACAACAACAGGACACCGACCTTCAACACCAACACCACCACTACTTCGACAAACTCTGCCGCCACTACCACCACCTTTGAACCTGGCAGTACCAACACCACTGTCAATACCACCATCAACAACTACAAGACGAACAAGATAAACAACACCACAAACGCCACAAACAACATATCTGCCAGCATCACAAAAACAAATTTTGCCGATGCAACGAAAGAAAAAAGAACAATATTAACATTCACCCAAAAACAAATCAATGACACAAAATCCCTTCTCACGAAAGAAGGTGACACTGTACAAATACACATACCAAAAGCAATTATTGAAAATACAAACAAGAAGCACATATCATACAGACTTATCAACAAGAAAACGAAGCGACCGGAGAGTTTCTCCACCCAAAAAATTGAGATTTGTCTCAAACCGATATGGCCCTTTCAAAGTCATGTTACTTGGGGACGAAAATTTGCCACGGTCCTAGTACGCTTTAAGAGCGAACAGTTAGCGAAGGAATTTTCAACACTCTCTCTCCACACAGATGACTTGGTGATGATACCGAGTTATCTTGGACAGAGAGTGACGAAGGTGACAGTAAAGAATGTCCCTTCACAAGTGGAAACCCAGTGGATAGTAGGTTCTATATGCCTCGAAATGGAGGAGGCAAATATATTAGAAATTGCTACTGCAGAGGAGAAAAACTGGGAAGGGGGAAAAAAAGTCGAAGTCCTCCTCCATATCACTGAAGAGGAGTGCCAAAAGATCCCCACACACATCCAACTGGCAAAGGACCACAAGTTATATGTAGTGGTGGAAGGAAGGCGGCCACGTTGTTATGTATGCGGCAGCGAGGCACACCTCAAGGACAGTTGCCCAACCGCCGCCAACCAAAAAAAGCAACAAGGGCAACCACCAAAACCCGGAAAAAAAACCCTACTACCAACACCACCATCAACAATCAAAACAAGAGAAACACAAACAACACTGGCAACTGAGAAGACAACAGCATCTGCAAAAACAACAAGTGAGGAAGCAGGGGAAAAGAAAGAAAATTCCAAGACTGTTTCCCCCTCCCCCACATCACACACACCTCACACAAATAACAAGCCATCAGCACCAACAAAAACAGCAACACAACCACTCACACAAGCACACACAGACGCTCACAATTTGCCCCTACCCCCTTCCGATTCCTCAGAACCTTCGTCGGAAGATGAAAGTAATGAGGAATGGCAAATAGCCCAGAAAGGAAGGAGGAAGAGGAGCAAGAAAAGAAAAGCAAACACAAACAAAGCAGGGAGATACACAACTCCCGAAAACACTCCAGACACCAACACAAGCACACACAACTACAACACAAGCAACAAAACCCCAAAAGCAAGTACACACACAATGCTCACTGCCATCAACACAAAAAACTCAGAGTTGATGGAATACATCAACACAAAAACAAACATAACAAACGAAGACATAAAAACCAGCAACCACCCATACACAACACCGCCAGAACACATCAAAATACTACACATAACACCAACCCTGCACCACACACTAAAATCTATTTTTCCAAAGGCAGTTGGCAAATGCCAAAAATACCTGGCGAAAAAACTATATAGTGATCTCCTCGAAGAAAACCCGAAGGAGGAGACACAAAAACTCTCAAACGGTAAGTGACTCTCTTTATAAAACTTTAACACTCAAATCAAAATGATGCTCAAGATTGGTTGTGTAAATGCGCGTGGCTTGGGGTCCCCTTGGAAACAAGGGTACCTCCTAAATGACATAAAGTCACATAAACTAGAAATCATAGCCATAAGCGAGACCAGACTCCATGATACGCGGGCCCTATCGTCCATGTTTGGCAGACAGTTTAACATTTATTTTTCTCCCTGTCTGCCGAGAATGGGCGGTAGTGGCACGGCGGTACTCTTTCGCAAGAGTCTGGATCTCGAAGTAAAGACAGTATTCATAGACCCGGAGGGTAGATTGGTTGTTCTGGATGTCGATGGCAGCGATGGGTGTGCTTTTCGACTCATATCAGTATACGCACCACCTTTAACAGGTAGGCCGGATTTCTTTCGACGTCTAGAAGTATTCCTAGGAACGTCTCGTCCTTTACTTTTAGTGGGGGATTGGAATGCTACCTTGGACACGCATCTAGACTATGTTGGCAGAGATAGGAATAGACGGGGATGCAAATGCCTCAAAGACCTGCTCAGACGCTTTCAACTGTCTGACAGGTACCGACTCGATTACCCGAATGCGCCAATGTGGACATGGACAAACCGCATCGGGTCGTCGAGATCGTATCTAGATAGAATACTGTGTAGGAGAGTAGATAGAGATAGCATAGGGTGTCCACAATTTCACATAGTCAGCTACACGGATCACAAACTTGTGACGTGTACGCTAGACTTAGATAAGACACATAGGCAGGGCTCCGGTTACTGGAAACTAAACGCGTCTTTCCCGTCGAGACCAGTTTTCAGAGACCGGATTAGCACGTTAGTAAAGAGGGCTTTGACAGGAGCCATCATCAATAACAAATGGTGGTTTGCCCTCAAGAGAGCAATAAAAGCAGAAGCGGTTAGGTATAGCAAAGCACTAGCCATAGACAGAAACAGAGTAGAGGGTGAACTAGTTAAGAAGCTAGAAGAGGCAATTAGAAGTGGCATCGCATCCGACGTTTTGGCGGCGAGGTTGGCCCTTGACCAACACTTCAACGCCAAACACGAAGGGTGCGTTGTCAGGGCTAGGATGCGTGCTCTAAGAAACGAAGGTGTTGGAGCCGCACGAGAGGCCCGGGTGGCGGAGGCGCAACAGGGCAACAAAGCCACCATTCGGTCTCTGGTGGACGAACAGGGGCGCGAACTGCTCGAGCCAAGCAAAATGTGTGAGGCCTTTCAGCGGCACTTTGCTCGACTGTTTGGGACGAATGGCGAGCGAGAACGCAGGGTGGACTTCAGTGCCTACCTGCACAGCCTGCCACGACTCTCGGCAAGAGAGGCGGAGTGCTGCGAAGGTGCCATCACGGCGGCGGAAGTGAGGGACGCGATGGCGGGATGCTCGAGGGACAAATCTCCGGGTTTGGATGGTCTGCCCTACGAGCTTTACAACTGTAAGCCAGACTTGTTTGGAGACGTCTTGGTGGCGGTGTACTGCAACTGGCAGCAAAACGGGAGCATTCCCGGTTTTGTGAGTCGAGGAGCCGTAACGCTGCTGAAGAAAGATCCAAACAAGGGGGACGTCATAGATAACTTTAGGCCCATCACTCTGCTCAATGCAGACTTGAAAATTTTGGCCAAGGTGTTAGCCAAGCGGTTGGCGCTTGTCATCGAGAAACTGATCGGCAAGGCGCAAACGTGCGCGGTGCCGGGCAGGAGCATCCATGACAACCTCCATCTGATGCGCTACATCATAGAGAGGGTAGTTAAGGAACCTGGCATGGGTGGGGCCCTGATCAATTTAGATCAATCGAAAGCTTTCGATAGGGTAGACCATCAATACTTGGAGGCTGTCCTCATAGCAGCCGGCTTCGGTCCCATTTTCCGCGGCTGGATGGCTGCCTTGTACAGAGGCATCCGTTCGGTAGTTCGCGTCAATGGGCATCTATCAAGACCCTTCGACATTGCACGTTCGGTCCGTCAGGGATGCCCCCTCTCGTCGCTTCTGTACGTGTTGACTCTCGAGCCACTACTGCGGAAGCTGGCGACGCTGAGGGGCATCCCGCGAGAGTTGGGATGCGGGACAAGCGTGTCGGCATACGCGGACGACGTCACCGTCATAGTGTCTAGCCAAAAGCACATCGAGCTTGTCGGCGAGACACTGAGAGACTACGAAGCGGTAACGGGAGCGAAAATCAACCGGGATAAGTCAGTGGGCTTGCGGCTCGGCACCTGGAGAAGCAACCCCATGCCGTCAAGTAGCGCCTCCGTCGTGGGACGTTGGACTGACGGTCCGGTTGAGATGCTCGGGGTCTGGTTTGGTCCAGACCTCCAAACGGAGAAGAACTGGGACGAGATAACGAGAAGGGTGGCCACTCTCTGCCGGCAATGGGCCGAGAGGAAGCTTTCCCTGAAAGGTCGGGCGGAGGTGGCGAACACGTACATCGCGTCCGTCATCTACTACCGCCTGACCGTCGTTCCTTGTCCCGACCCTACCATCACCAAACTGGAGCGCATCCTCTTCCGCTTCTTGTGGAAAGGAAGCGTTCCGATGGTTAGGCGATCCGTTTGCTGCCAACACCCGTTAAAAGGAGGACTGGGCATGCCGTGGTTGATGATGCGCAGACACGCGCTGAGACTGCGACATCTCCGGCTCTACGTAGACAGCGGTGAACAGGTGTGGTCACCGTTTGTGCGGCGCGCTTTCCCGCAGCTCGTCTCCATGACCGAACTGCAGTCATGGATCAAGAAGAGGCCGAGGAAGGGCGAATGGCACCGCGAGTGTCGCGCTGCTCTTCGGCAACTCCAACAACCCGGGTCAACCTTGAGCGACTGCATCACAACTAACGCATTCTATAGTGGATTAGTGGAGGGAAGGTACGACGACGATCTCGGGGCGAACCTGGGCGTCGACGAGGAATACCTGACCCGCCTGTTTAAGACGACCTTCGGGCCGGGACCTATGGACAACTTCCAGAGATCCCTGGCCTGGCAGTGCTATCGAGAAGCACTACCCGTTCGGGATAAGCTCTACAGGCATGGCTCGAGAAACACGGGGCCGACCTGTCCGAGATGCCGGCAGAGCGACGAAACCGTTCTGCACGCACTCGTACAGTGTCCCACCATTTCCGAGCTGTGGGCTTACGTCGAACAACTGCTATCGCGTGTGGGACGAGTCGGTCTATCAGCCGAGTCTATCGTGAATATTGTCGCGCCTCCTTCCTTTAAACGGGAAGGAAGAGCTATTTTCATCGTACTTGTGGCTATGGCGAAAGAATGTGTATGGTGGACGCGTCTGAAAGGTCTAGAGACAAAGACTTTCCTCTCTGGGCAATCTCTCATCAACTTCTTCAAGTATCACCTGAAGAGGAAGTTGAGAGTAGAAAGGGAAGTCTTGTCTAGTGAATGCTTCAAAAAAAGATGGGTGAATGTAGCAAGGATGGCACGTGTGAACGACGGAGCCATCTTGAGCATAACCCTATGAACAAGAAAAAAAAAAATAAAACAAAAAGGCAAAAGAGAGTCACTTACTGTTATAGTTTCTTCAATGAGAATATTGACCAAGGTTACCGTGGTCTTTTCCGTGGGCTTTTCCTTCCACGGTTAAACCTAAACTGTCCTCCCCTCTTTTTACACGAGAACATTACTGTGTGATACACGATCCCTATTGATCGGCCTTTCCTTTTCTTTTTTTTTCGATCCCTTTTGATCGAACTGCCCCTTTTTCCCTTCCTACGATCCCTTTTGATCGACACCACCAATTTTTTTTTTTTTTTTTTTTTTTTTCCTTCCTTCCCCCTCCCAAAAAGAAAAGCTCTACATTGTATTTGTCCCATCTTCGTTGAGCCCTGTGTGGCTAATAAAAGAAATGTATTAATCTATCTGATTAAATAACAACACCGTTTATTATTATTATTATTGTTATTATTATCATCATCATAATCATCATCATCATCATCACCATCATCATTATTATTATTACTATTATTATTATTACTATTATTATTATTGTTATTATTATTATTATTATTATTATTATTATTATTATTATTATTATTATTATTATTGTTGTTGTTGTTGTTGTTGTTGTTGATTTGTTTTGTTTTCTTATTTCCCCCGTACTTGCTTCTCGTCTTTCAACCCTAATCTCCCAGCGTCCTGCTACTTCCGTCCAGCTGCTGCTGCTACAACAACAACAACAACAACAACAACAGCAGCAGCAGCAGCAACAAAAGCAAAGCAGCAACAACAAAAACAACAACTACGACTACTACTACTACTACTACTACTACTACTACTACTACTACTACTACTACTACTGTTTTCATTCCTATTTAATCGCTCTTTTGGTCTGTTTTACTTTAGACACTATAGTTATCTTGAGCCTTATTTTCGTTGTCTTTGTTTTTATCTACACCGTTACTACTATCTATATGTACGTGCGTATGTATGTATGTATGTATGTATGTATGTATGTATGTATGTATGTATGTATGTGTATATACCTGTGCATGTATGCAGACATGTTTGTGTTTAAGTGAATATATTAGTCGTGTTTGTTTTGGTATGTATACTATATAAGTTGTGCTAAGCATTTCCCATCCATATGTATGTGCATGTATGTGTGATAGCACGTCTCTACGTGTTTGTGTAACAAAAAAAAAAAAGCTATTTCTTTGTTAATACGTGAGTTTGTATGAGTGTGTGCGTGTATGTGTATGTGTGTGTGCGTGTGTGTGTGTGCGTGTGTTCTTATGTTCGTCTGTCGACGTGAAATTTTGCACAGGAGTTTCAAAGAACGCTTAACCTAATCTGTTATAAACGTATTCTTGATTGGATTAATGCACACACACACACACACACACACACACACACACAAGCACGCACTAACACACACAAACACACATACACACTCACATACAAACACACGCACACACTCACACATATATGCATACATACTTGTGTGTATGTATATATGTATATATATATATATATATATATATATATATATATATATATATATATATATATACATACATACATACATATATACATATATGTATAAATATATATATACACATATATATGTATACATGTATATTATACATATACACATATTATGCATGCGTATGTATATATGTGTATACACACACACACACACACATGCTTTATTCGTGTATGTCTGTGTTTCGGTGTCGGTATATCTTTCTGTGGGTCTACTTGTTATAATGAAGGCGAATGTATTTTTATTGAATTTTTTTCGTGTACATGCATATAAAAGATATATGTGTGTACGTACTTTAGCGCAGTTATGTGTGTGTGCGTGTGTGTGTGTGTGTGTGTGCGCGCGGAAATGTATTTGTGTGTGTGTTTACATTCTTTGTCATTGAACAAAATGATTGTAATCTTGAGTTGTTAAAAATGGTTGGCCCCTTCGGTAAGAGAAAATTACTGATAAGGATTGAAATAACTGAAGGTAAAAATGGTGGACGTTGGTTGGTTGGTTGGTTGGTGGGTTGGTTGGCTGGTTGGTTGGTTGAATGCGTATGTGTGCATGTGTGCATGTGTGTGTGTTTATATGAGTGTATGTTTGTGTGTTTCAGAAGTTAATGTTGAAGTAACAACAACAACAACAACAACAACAACAACAACAACAACAACAACACAGTAATGAAATATAAGCAAACATGTAATGACAAAGAAATTTAAAAGAATAAAAAGGAAAAAAACTATAGGCATATAGGAATAAAAGTATTTTATACAAGGATCTCATCCCGAAATGAATTAAATGAATTTCTGGACAAATTCACTGTTTACCACATCAGTCAGACAATGATAACATATGAAGAACACATGATGATGCTGATGGTGATGATGGTGGTGGTGGTGATGGAACTGGTGGTGATGGAACTGGTCGCTGTGGTTATGGCGTTGGTGGTTATGCCCGTGGTGGTAGTGGTGGTGGTGGTGGTGGTGGTGGTGGTGGTGGTGAAAGAAAGCAAGTAAAAAAAAATGGACGGAGAGGAAGCAAAAATGAATGAATAAATGACAGTAAAAAATGCTAGAAGTGAGGTACACACACATGCACACACACACACACACACATACACGAACATTTACACGCACCCCCCCCCCCCCACACACACACGAACGCGAAAAATTGTGTAAAATATTCACAAAATCCAACTGGAATACATACTTGTGTATGTATGTGTGTGTGTGTGTGTTTTTAAAGACAGATAAATAAATAGATGCGTATGTACATTCACACAATTACAAAGACACACGTAGGTAGATCGATCGATCGATAGATAGATAGATAGATAGATAGATAGATAGATAGATAGATAGATAGATAGATAGATAGAGATTGAAAGAGAGGCGAGTGAGGAAGAGGAAGTAAAGGAAAGGTATATATTAAGAGAAAACACAAGGAATCAGTTGAATGTGATATTGGGGTAGGAGACATATTTGTAGAGAGAAGTAGAGAAATGACAAACACAGAAGGTGACTGTTCGAACGCCATATTGTTGAAGTTTTCTCGTTTGTCATTGTTGTATTTACTATTGTAATTGCTGTTGTTTTTGTTGGTGTAATCTGTTTTATTTTTCACCTTATAGTTAGTTCATTAATTGAGTATCGGAGATAATTGGAAGATATTTCATTTGTTTTTATCTTTCTATCATTGGATTTTTTCTTTCTTTTATTTTTCTTATATTTTATTTTATATTTTTGCTTTCGTGTTTCAAGATTTTTTTGATTATTTTTTTTATATTTAACCTCTCGTACACAAACGCGCATGCACACACACACACACACACACACACACACACTGTCTCTCTCTCTCTCTCACGCACTCACATGCACGTTCAACACACACACACGCACACACAGAGATCTGTTTGTAGCCACATGTCGTTATTTAAACTTTAAATTTCCAAACTTACTCTCACGGTGGTATGGAGTGTTCGTTACAAACTATGTTCATGTATATATATATATATATATATATATATATATATATATATATATATTTATACACACACGGATATATAAACAGGGTGCGGTGAATAAACCATCGTCTAAATTACACAAAAATGAAAATAACTCTGATATCTCCTTTTAACAGATACATTTACCAAAATTACATTAAAATATCTTGAAAATATCTTAAAATACTCCAGACGACTTCGGAATCTCTTGCAATTCTTCTGATGATGCCTTGCCTTCTGTTCATCTTTGGTGTTAGATCCATAATAATCAATGGATTTGCAGTCTAGAGAGTTCGGTGGCCAGATGTTAGGGGTGATGTGGTCGCAGAAATTGTCTGACAACCATGACAGCACTAATTCCACCAGGCACTTGATGTAGGCCTCCGTGTTGAGTCTGAGGCCGTGTGGTAAGATGAATAGGGGAATAACATCACCATCACTAGTGATCACTCCAAACACCATAATGTTGACTGGATGATTGGTATGTATTACTCTCGGTAAATGTCATCATATTGACACCCAGACACTCTGAAATCTTCGTATTGGAGCTTCCGGTTCGAATGCCAAGCAGTAGAGCATGTCGTTTCCAAATATCTGGCAGAGTGAATTGCATCATGATGTTGTTTTGCTCACAAAAGGTGCCCAACTGATTCTGCTATATTGCGTAGTCTACAAAATCAAAAGCAAACAAACAATACGCATGCGCAAAATTGGAACTATAAAATGGCAACAATTTACCCATAAACCCTCTATATATATATATATAAATCAATAATACAAAATGGGACAAGAAAACAAAACGTCCAGACAGTTAGGTGATATAAAAAAGGGACCGCAAAACATCCAGATAGACGATACAAAGAAAAGGACAGGTCATTCGGAGTTTTCTTTCCGCAGTCGAGTTCCAGATTATCTTTGCAAAGATTAACATATTATAATGAGGCAAAATAGCCCATGTCTCATCTTTATACATTACAATTTTTCAAATTCACTGCGCAAGTGCAGTTTTTGTCGGCAGCAAATAAAAATGTCGACTTACTTTGAATTTTGACTGGTCCTTCTAGCATGTTAAGTGTCCTGTCAGGGTACTTCTTATGTGTTTAAATGCACACTAATTATATATGTATGTACATATATATATATATATATATATATATATATATATATATATATATATATATATGTATGTATATATATGTATATATATATATATATATATATATATATATATATATATATATATATATATATATATATATATATATATATACATGTATGTATGTATATACATATGTGTGTGTATGTATATATATACATATAAATGTATGTGTGTGTGTGTCTGTCTGTATGTATGTATGTATATATACACACAATCACACAACATGCAGCCTGTAACTATCAAATTCCATTCATCTGCCCACTCAAGGTGTCTTGTAGAAAAAAAAATTACACTGGAATAACAGTGAACACTTTGAATTAGTGTGTATTCTATTATCTCAATGCATTTAGGTCAAGAGACAAGGACAACTTCTCGTCCCGTTTTTCAATTCCTCTGGACACTTCTTGATCAAGCAACTTCAATAGCGTAAAGTAATGTCAGTAAATCTACTTTATGCTTCAGTTGATCACGAAACTGCAGACTCTATCTAACCGAAACGTTCCAGATACTTTAAGCTGCAAAGGAGATCACTTAACTAGAGATCAGAGATTATGCATAACTTCTGACACTGGAAGAGATTTGTCCTGAGCATCTTCCAGACGTCTGAACGTCGAAGGTTAATAGTTTCAGTTACAAAGTTATCAGGTTTAACAGGTAGTAGTGTAGTTACCTTTTGAAGACTATAGCTTAAGATTGGGCCACAACCCTACAAGTTGTCGCTTTCCAATCAGCAATGTTTACAGCCTTCTACAAATTCAACTAGATGATGCGTCTTGAGACTTGGTATACTAACTTGCGTCAACCTACTTTGTGCATGACAGAGACAGCTTCATCTCCCATATTTTGTCCGACTGATCTTCCATATGTACGTGCGGGTTACTCCGAGTAACAAATGTATAAACTTATAAGTATTCATAAAATCCATTCTCTCTATCGAGTGCGTTTTGCCTTGTTGTTTTTCTTTGTATATAGAAACGTGTGTATGTGTGTGTGTTCATAAACATGTATATATATATATATATATATATATATATATATATATATATATATATATATATATGTGTGTGTGTGTGTGTGTGTGTGTGTGTGTGTGTGTGTGTGTGTGTGTGTGTGTGTGTGTGTGTGTGTGTCGGTGGCTTTATTTACATTTATATTTACATCAGTCAAAATCCAGTGTTGTTGTTTACGATGTGCCACCGTACGTCTTATAATTTACATATGATACGACATGCACATTTACTCAGTGCCAGTTATAACACTGCAACTTTATGAATTGATGGGTGAATTTACTTTATTTATTTTGTTTTTTTTTTAATTCTTCGACAGCTTCGCCCGACTCCACCACATCTGACGTCTGCAGCCGCTGAAGGTATCCTAGCAACGGCTTGTGAAAATGAGAGCAACAATGCTAAAAGAATGAGAATGGGGCTAGAACCGTTGCCGGTAAGTTACTATTGTTATTGCCGCGCTCAACCTACCTCCTACTCTCTGTCTTTTCTGTCTGTCTGGTTTTAATTTATCAACTTTCATTTTTTTTCTCTCTTTACTCTTTAAGTGTGTCTCTGTTCCTGTTTCTTCTCCCTTTATAATGACCACCTTTTTTCAATTTTGTTTTCAATGTTCCGCTGACTCACTCACTCACTCACTCACTCACTCTGACTCTCCCTTCTTCCCCCTCCCCCCTCTCTCTCTCTCTCTCTCTCTTATAATCTATATATTTTTAAGTTTATAATTCTTGATCCACTCTACTAGATTCAGGTGCTGGAGCACCGCTTTCAGTGACTTTGTCGGTCATATTGCCTTGAAAGCAATCTCAGTCTGTTATGTATTTTATTGATTTTTGCTTAATTAGCACATAAGTAACACAGTACAAAAGAACACAACATAAGCAAGAACACCGTTGTTTTCAGGGTGGCTGCACTAGAAAATACTCGCTCGGGGGGGGGGGGTCGTTCAAAAAGAACATGAAACAACGTGGCTACGAAACGGACTTCTAAATACCTCCTGGCACTCTAAACACTCCAACCAACGATTTTATAGATATGAACGATATTGTGCATACAATAATCACTAACATAGAAAACGACACCCTCTCACTGTCCGACCGTCCGTCCGTCCATCCATCCATCCAGCCAGCCAGCCAGCAATCCATTTATCTATCTATCTATGGCATCTCTACACTGTTACTAAACGTGCTTAAAAAAGTGACAGACAAAAAAAAAAAAAAAAAGGAAAAGAGAAGAGAAAAGAAAAAACTGCACACAAACGTCTCAGATTTGATACATTGCAAAATATAGTCTAAATATCAAATAAGACGAAATGCTCATGGAGTGAATGCATTTGAATATAGAGGTACTCGATCGGTGCCGACTAAGGACTGTATAACAACAGTAACTCTGTCTCTGTCTGCTTGTCTGTCTGTCTGTCTCTGTGTCTCTGTCTGTCTCTGTGTCTCTGTCTGTCTTTCTATCTCTGTTTGTTTCTCTTAGTACACACACATGCGTACACATAAGAGAAAGAAACGAAGAGTGAGTGAGTGAGTAGGTGAATGAGTGTGTGTGCGATTGAGTGTGTGAATAAGTGATTGAGTAATAAAGAGAGTGAGAGAAAGAGAGAGAGAGAGAGAGAGAATATTGACTACAGAAAAAATTACACCGTGATTTCGACCATGCGCGCGCAAACACACACACATACGCTCTCTCACACACACGCGCAATCAGGAATATTTTCAAATAAACAATTCACATCTTTGTATATGTATGTGGTGGTATCTCTCTGTACATGTGGGTGTTTGAATGTGTACGTTTGTTCGTGCAGAAATCACGCAACTGCAGATATCTGTATGTATGCGTTTGTGTGTGAGAGAAAGAGTTTATACATTGTTTATGTCCATGAGCAGTGCATAATGCCTGTTATGTAACTTAACGTATGTGTAGCAAGACAGACGCTCGTATATTTACGTGATAAGGTTAGGAAAAAATATGTAAAAGACAGACTTTCGGAGGTGGATGGAGAATATAAATTGGATGAATCAACATTGTATTCCTCCTGGTTTATTTTGATCAACCTAGAAAGATGAAAATCATCAATGTAACAGTTAATACAGATTATTATATTATTATTCTTATATACTTTCTCAAGGCAGTGAGCTGACTGAATTGTGAGCGTTCCGGACAAAATGCTTAACGACAAGATGTCCGTTTTTAAGCTTTGAGTTCAAATTCTGCCGAGGTCAACTTTTTCTTTCATCCACTTAGGAGTCGATGAAATAAGTACCAGCGAGGTAGGCCTACAAAGCCTCAAGCCTTGTGCCTATAGTAGAAAAGATTATTATGTGTTTTCTTAAGATGATGGATTGCAGACGACAATAGAGCAGCAGGCGAAATACCTTTCAAGTGTTTATTGCTTGGAGGCATTTTGTTCGTCTTTACATTCTGAGTTCTAATATCACCGAAGTCAACTTTGCCTTTCAACCTTTCGTAGTCAATAAAATAATAACAAGTCGAGCATTGTGGTCGATGTCATCAACTTATTCCCTACAATAAAATTCCAGGACTTGTGCCTACAATAGAAAGGCTATTTCAGTGATCGATAAGAAAATATTGTTGAATACTGGAGTAGATATTCCTGCTGCCACTGCTGTTTCTCCACCTACTCCCATTCCTCCAAACGTTTTTTTTTTTTCTCTCTATGAAAGAAGGCTTTATAATAACCTTTCTAACAACGATGATGGGCAGAATCTGTTGAATGATGGTTTACATGCCTTTCTGCCTTTAATAGCTTTGATTGATAATCTAACATCAAATATCACCGACATGAACTTTCCCTTCCATCTTTCCATGGTTAATAAACTTAGTACCAACGATAAAAAACTGGCGTTGGATACATTCGATCAATCCCTAAAGTCTATGGTCGTGCGTCTACGTTGAAAACCTACAATTTATACTTTCAGTAACAAACCGCACTCAGTTAATGTTTACTCAGTTTACTCAGCTAATGTTTATTTCCAATTTAAAGAGACTATAGCAGATAAGAAAGTAATCGTACCAGGGATAGGACACCAGTCCTTCGAATGGTATTTTCTCCGCGATCAAAACGGAATTCAGCTCAAAGCGAATCTCTCTTACTGTAATAAGTATTTATAGCTCGGTTGCTTAAGCTAGCAATTGTCAGACGGTCATAGGAATCGATTCACCATCTACTTGGCTAGATGTAGAGTTCTAATCTGAAAAAGGCTATTTGACATGTAGGGACTTCATGTACGCACAAAGACATTTATATTCAGAGGCGGTTCATGAATGGATGTGTCTATAGTAACATAAGATGTACGTAGGTAAGTATGCATGTATGTACGTATGTATGTATGTATGTTTGTATGTATGTATGTATGTATGTATGTATGTATGTATGTATGTGTGTGTGTGTGGAGGCGCAATAGTCCAGCGGTTAGGGCAGCGGACTCGCGGTTATAGGATCGCGGTTTCGATTCCCAGACCGGGCGTTGTGAGTGATTATTGAGCGAAAACACCTCAAGCTCCACGCGGCTCCGGCAGGGGATGGTGGCGAACCCTGCTTTTCTCTCACTCTTACTTCCTGTTTCTGTTGTACCTGTAATTTAAAGGGTCAGCCTTGTCACACTGTGTCACGCTGAATATCCCCGGGAACTACGTTAAGGGTACACGTGTCTGTGGAGTGCTCAGCCACTTGAACGTTAATTTCACGAGCAGGCTGTTCCGTTGATCGGATCAACTGGAACCCTCGACGTGGTAAGCGACGGAGTGCCAACAAACAAAAATATGCATATTACTAATAATTTGGCAGAAATCACAGTGACAGAAAGGACCTGAGTTTCGTTGGCACTTATCAAACTGGTACAGTAATACCTCACTTTACGGGGACTAGCTTTACGAGACCACGGGTTTACGAGATTTTACGAGTTATATTTCCTGTTTACTAGTTTTCGCTTTACGAGCTTTCTAAGGGAACGAATTAACTCGTATATCGAGGCATTACAGTATATACAATCTCATTGATTTGAAACCAGCTTGATAAGTGCCAACGCACGAAATTCTCGGCTCTTGAGTCCCTCTGTAACTTCTACCGTATTTTGATAAGTGTATATGTGTATATATATATATATATATATATATATATATATATATATATATATATATATATATATATATATATATATATACACATACATACACACACACGCAAACTTGTGTTTGGCTTAAGATGCGTGTGTTTGCGTATGCATGTGCTCGCGTGAGTGTGTGCGTGTGTGTGTGTGCTTGAGTGTTTCTGTCTATGTGTGTGTGAAATGCGTATGTATAATACATAATGCTTCCATATGCAAAATTCATGCAACACTAATCAGAATACAAGTTTTCATCTTACATTACCCAACGCATGTTGCACCGATCATAATTGTATTGTTTCTTGTTACACTGGGAGAGTTCGTTTATCCATTCATTCATTCATTCATTCATTCATTCATTCATTCAGACATTCATCGTCTATTCAGTTATTTATTTAATGCATGTTCAGAATCGACACGTTTCATATACGATCTTACCTCTGTCCAGCGAACTCACGAACTTGCCAAACTGACCGACCTCGAAAATTCTGAATGATGATGATGATGGTAATAATAATAATAATAATAATAATAATAATAATAATAATAATAATAATAATAATAATAATAATAATAATAATAAAAATAAATGAAGAAAAGAGAAGAGAAATGAAATAACAACAATAGAAAAAGAAAAAAAAAACATTAACAGCAGCAGCAAGCAACAGATCAAAGCTAATCCTGTATTACAGCGGTTCACTCCACTCCACATTGTTATGTCAAAGTGTATTAAACAATATCCACCGTTTTTAAAGGGTTGACAACACGTAGTTCAATATTGATTCATTGTAAAAATGACCGATCGATAAAGCTGTTCCAAGTGACCAGTTCAGATGTTACAGGAGACTGTATATTATTTGCAAAGCGCAGCAGAATTAACAAAAGCTAGCCAAGTTATACAGAGCGACACATTAAATCCTGTGGACAATGCTTATTCACTCTATTTTTTTTTCATTGATTTATTTATGCATTTTATACATGTATATTCTTTTTTTTTCCCTTTCCTCTCTTTCTTTTTTTTTTCTTCTTTATTTTTTTTGCCTGCTTCTCCCATCTTCTTTGATTCCCTTTGAATTTCGTGTGTATCTTCGGGTGTGTAGATTATCAGAACCTAAACGACGGTGCTACAATGGAAGCCAATGATAGCATGTGGCCAATCGTTTTGTTATTTTATATTAGATTATGGAACTGGCACCTATACACATTTCTCTTTCTCCCTCCCTTCTCCCTCCACCTCTCTCCCTCCCATCTATCTATCTATCTATCTATCTATCTATCTATCTATCTATCTATCTATCTATCTATGTAGCAAGGGTGGCACGTGTGAACGACGGAGCCATCTTGAGCATAACCCTATGAACAAGAAAAAAAAAAAAAAAAAAGGCAAAAGAGAGTCACTTACTGTTATAGTTTCTTCAATGAGAATATTGACCAAGGTTACCGTGGTCTTTTCCGTAGGCTTTTCCCTCCACGGCTAAACCTAAACTGTCCTCCCCTCTTTTTACACGAGAACATTACTGTGTGATACACGATCCCTATTGATCGGCCTTTCCTTTTTTTTTTTTTTTTTTTTCGATCCCTTCCTACGATCCCTTTTGATCGACACCACCCCTTTTTTTTCCTTCCTTCCCCCTCCCAAAAAGAAGAGGTCTACATTGTATTTGTCCCATCTTCGTTGAGCCCTGTATGGCTAATAAAAGAAATGTATCTATCTATCTATCTATCTATCTATCTATCTATCTATCTATCTATCTATCTATCTATCTATCTATTTATCTCTCTCTCTCTCTCTCTCTCTCTCTATATATATATATATATATATATATATATATATATATATACAGGGTGTCCACAAAGTCTGGGTACATTGGGATTAACACATACTTTAAGAAATTGTTATTTAATTGTTTATGTTATGATTTTATTTACTCCATGTACCCAAATGGGGATTATTAACACATACTTTAAAAAATTATTATTTCTTATATTTAATTGTTTATATTATAATTTTATTTACTCCATGTACCCAGACTTTGTGGACACCCTGTATATGTATGTATGTATACATATGTAGTTATTCATATCTGGATAATCAGATAGATAGATTGATTGACTCATAGATATGTTTATTGGCACATATGCAAAGAAGCAATATCACACTCACTATTTCCTCATGTTTCAGTGATGGACATGCTTATATACCAGCATTTCTTGTAGCAAAACGAACGATACAAGCAGAATTAGGAAACTGAGCGCTGTTTTTCGACCCTACTTGAAATAACAGTCATATATCTCCCGTAGATCACAGAAAATAAGTACTGCTTTATTATGCGATCCTAGGCATTCTAACTGGCTGAAGTGGATGGATCATGATGGAAAGAGCAAGAAAACCTTTGGTCGTATACTAACTAGGTCCTGGTGCTAAGCAACAAAATATATTCATCATATTAACTGGCACTCCGTCAGTTACAACGACAAAGGGCCCAGTTAATCCGATCAACGGATCAGCCTGCACGTGAAATTAACGTGCATGTAGTTGAGCTCTCAACAGATAAATATAGTTTTAACGTAGTTCTCAGGGAGATTCAGTGTGACACAGTGTGACAAAGCTGGCCCTTGGAAATACAGGTACTACTCGTTTTTGACAGCTGAATGGATTGGAGAAATGTAAAATAAAGTGTCTTGCTCAAAGACACAACGCGCCGCTAGGAATTGAACTCATGATCTTGCGATCGTGAGTCGAACACCCTAACCACTAAGTCACGCGCCTTCATTGTCAACCACATAGAGAAGAAATAACTGAGTAAATACATATACTACCCATTAGAATGTCATCAATTCATGCCCATCGTCGGTATTTTGTTGCGTACTAGAGCAAGCTCACTGAACGGTGAGCACAGTTTCTAAAGATAACGGCTTTGATTGGCTTGTTTAATGTCTTCATTGCTGGTCATATCTCATCTTACAGCAAGGTACCGGCTTTACCATAACCTTCGGCTCACATCTCCGCCGTCTCTAAAGAAATTGCACATCTTATAGTGGACTCTTTATATAAAGTCTGAGTAAATCTAATATTTCTGCTATTCTTTTCAGAAGAAATCGACCCTCCCGAAAAATACTATCGATTTCTAATAATAATAATAATAATAATAATAATAATGATGATGATGATGATGATGATGATGATGATGATGATGATGATGACGACGACGACGACGACGACGACGATGATGATGATGATGATGATGATGATTTCTTTTATTGGACACAAGAGCCAAACATTGATGACAATATCAAAGGTCGAGACACAGCACACAAACAGATGGGGCTTTATATCGATCAAGGGGAGACTCTATAACAATAAGTATAAAACAAAAGGATGATCCGAACGAAAATTACGTTCAGCAAAAACTTATAGCTTGTACCTTTTCGTTGACACTCGACCTTATTTTGGTTAATAGAACGCCTGTATAAGTTGCTGTTGAACGGTACTGTATGTAAAGGAAATATTCTTCCGTAGGTCTCACTTGATCATTAGAGAAAGAAAGAGAGAGAGCGAGAGAGAGAGAAGTAGGAGAGAAAGAAAAATTACTCCATTAGTGTATATTATAATGGTACAATCTTTCTCTAATTTTCCGGCCCAAGAGATGAGAGATGGATGGTGTCAATAAGCTTATAATTTAGCCAAGAGTTACACAAGCTAATCATGGTCAAATGCCTAGTTGATGCCAAGTGAAGTGCATTACCATTACTCCACCTGGGTTTCTCAAAGTTGTGGGACCATTGTTGAGTGACATACGTCCACAATATATCGGCTTCTAAATTTTTGGTAACAGCTGTTAACATTAATTTGCGGGGTGTGAGAACGAAGGTTCATAATTGATTGTGTGGGAGATTTTCCCTTTCTGGGAAGCATGCCTCTGAATATATATGTGTGAGACTGGAGAGTCACAACTGGAGCGTCTTTCATCAGAATTATGCTGGAACGTGATTGTCACAGAGTTAATCAACATCTACAACAACAGCAACAGCACTGCACCTCCTATCTGACAATGTAATAAAAAGGAGACGCCATCAACAAACACAAAAGAAAGGGAAAAAATAGACATAATCAACAACATAGGAACAGCAACAACAAATACAATAATAACAACAATGGCTATAGGAACTACCGAGTGGAAACAAAATAGGAAGTGAGAGAAGAGAATACGATGGTAACATGAAAATCAAAATAGCCACATCGACAGAATGTAAGAAGGCATGCGGTGGTGGTGCTGGTGGTAGAGGAGAGAGAAATAATGAAAGGAAGAGATACAGAAAGACGACTCAAAAATTAGAGAAATAAAAAATTCTTGTAAAAATAAAAAAAATTAAAAAATGAACGTAAAGAAAAGATGAGGAAAAATTGCAGAAAACAAATAAAAAAATTAAAAAGATCTAATGAAAATGAAAAATAGACAAAAAGAAAGATGCCGAAAGAGAAAATGACTTGGTTGAATTGAAGAAAGCAAATACAGCAAAAGTAAAAGAAAGAAAACAACAGCAATAATAATTCAATAGTCTAAAAATTTCTCAAACTAAATTTATCCCTGATAAATACATAAGCTTGGCAACATCACTACAACATCTTCCTCTTCTTTTCTCTCTCTTTCTTCCTTATTTCCCATGCTTCGCCTTCTTCAGGTCGTATTTTCACACATATAGACACAGTACACTGCCTATTTCTCCCTCTCATACACATGCACAGACATCATGCACCCTTTCACTTCATTTCTCTTACTATACACCACCTATTCAATATTATCTACATCCGTGTTGGCGCAGACGATAGGTGTTCGTGCAAAATGGCTGCAGTTGCCATAGTAACTTTGCGAACGTGTGTAGCAGCCGATACCACGTTGAAAGCAACCGCCATATTAATAATAATGGCCTAGGAGAAAGCTTATCTGTCGGCAACTGGTTAGTCTGTTGGTTACTGCTTTGAAATTTGTTTTCTCTGCACATACTTGCAGGAAACATGAGGTGTTACAGGCTGGGGAAAGAGGCAAAAGTACTAATGTGAACATGTGTAAATGTATGGATGTATGCATGTATGCATGTATGCATGTGTGTTTGTGTGTGTGTGCATTCGCATATACATACACATAAATACACGCACAGACATATGCATTACACATACACAAACACACACATATATATATTGTCTGTGCATTTGTATTATGTAGTTATCAGCAAATTCACACACGCATACGCACACATATTCGACGAGCACAATAGAAAAGTTTTAGATTTGTATATGTATACATATATGAATACACAGCGGCTTATGCAAATAAAGTGTGCGTGTTTTGGTTACGTATGCAAATTTGTATTTTAGATGGTACCACACTAAACGAGATACCCATACTGTATTTCAATGTGGGTGTGGATGCATTTACGAAAGTATGTATATGTATCTTTGTGTCTGTGCATATATACATGTATGCCTGTATAGGCGTATATGTATTATATATATATATATATATATATATATATATATATATATTCATAGAATTTCTATATCTAGATATAAACATATAGGTGTATATATACCTTTACATACATACCTAACAACCTACATACATACATACATGCATACATACATGTGTGTGTGTGTGTGTGTTTGTGTATAGAGTATACACAAACGCATATACATATATATATGTGCGTGGGAAAGAAAATGTATATGCATATTGATTATGCGTATACACACTCGCATATACATGTATGTGTCTGTGAGTGTGTGTGTATGTATGTGGTATTTCATTCTTACATTGAGATATTTGCAAACACATCAAAAAACAGGCATATTTAAGTTGACTTGCATATATTGCAGTTATTTGAGATTACAGGTGTATTTACAAACATACACGCATACACACACACAAACATAAATACATACATACATATATATATATATATATATATATATATATATATATATATATATATATATATATATATATATACGTATATTCATATACATATGCATAAATATATGTGTGTGTGTATATATAAATATATATAAATACATATACACACACCATTTATGTGCATATGCATATATATATTCAATAGCGCACGTGCACACTTGTACATACATATAGTGTATACGTGTACATATATCTTTATGTCTGCATATATACACGAGGTATATATATATATATTTGATCTATAGTATTACCTACGTGTACTTGTATGCTCAGGTCTGTATATATATGTAAATTTATATACAAAAATCTGACTGTATACATACACGCATATGTATGTATATGTGTGTGTGTGTGTGTATGCATGTATGTATACCGCTATATATATTTTTTCCTCTTCTGTTTGATTTCTCATCTCTTCTTTTATCTTTCTTACTGTTCATAAAGAATTTCTTTGATAACCTTCCATCTCTTCGTCACACCACACACCAACCTACCATTTCCTCTTTGCTTCTTCTGTCTCACACATCAAAACCGAACCACGGGGCCTCGACAGCCGAGAGAAATATTTTGGTTCAGCTGATACGCTTAGAGAGTAGACTTGATGAGTGTGAATGAGAAACAGACAGATATAGATGTAGTCTGTATATGCGTTTTATATGTGCTTATATATAAGTGTGTATGGAGAAGTAGATAGATCGAACAAGAGAGATGGAGTGAGTGAGGCTGGCTGAGATAGTGTTGTTAAAGAAAGTGTCTATGTATGCAGAAATAGATGGAAAATGTTTAAGGAAAGTGAAAGTAGAACTACAGTGGATAAAGTGTGCTAGAGAGAGGGAGAAGCTTATGATGTAAGAGGGTTGGATAGAATTCTAGTAAGGCGGTAGATTGATAAATTAATGTAATTATGGGTGCTGGTATGGCTGCGTGGTTAAGTATTTCGCTTCACTTTACAACCAAAATGTCTCGGCTTCGAACCTATAGTGAGATTACGTGGCGGTAGCTGCCCTTCACGTGCCTAGATACATAAGCATATCAGAGATGCAGTGAGCTACTCTTATGGAAATCTGTAATCAACGAAGGTATTGTTCACCGAATTCCCATAAAGACTTTTTTGATGACCCTGAAGTAGTGTTTAGTTGCCATCCGGAAGTGAGAAAACAAATTGCTTAAGAAAACCTGCAATAGAGCACAGTAGTATTAGCGAGGTGATAGCAAATCAAAGTGTCTTGGAAATATTGTCGGTTACTTTTGCTGTTCAGTCATGAACGAACAGACTTATGGTCGACAACTTCTAGCACTGGCAAAATTGTCACGATTTATATCTAGAACTACATTATACAATATATCCTTCATCATGAAGGATAATCCAATAGAATTGGCTACTATTTCTACAGGTTGTGTGAA
>NC_142934.1:69815535-69820535 GCF_046866305.1 Octopus bimaculoides | reverse complement strand
CATAGCAAAAGTGACAAAAAAAGGAAGAAAAGAAAAAGAAAGAAAGAACCAAAGCACAGGTGTCCATGGCAGACTACGTTATTTTGCCAACATGGTTTACATATAGAAGTACAAAGTACATAAGGAACTAGAGGATATATATATATATTTCGTTTTTGAATTTGGTTTGCAAGTCAAGACTATTGAAAAGGTTGCAAGACGCAACGAAAATTTTAGGAAAATATAAATAAGAAATAAGTGGAAATTTTAACGGTGAGTGTGTTAAATTTTAAGGTACAGTAAGAAAATGACTCTCCCCAGACACAGCAGTATATATATATATATATATATATATATATATATATATATATATATATATATTATATACACACATACATATATACACACACACATATGTGGGTATATGTATATATATATATATATATATATATATATATATATATATATATATATATATATATATATATATATATATATGCATACGTGGATACACTATTTGAAGATAGTCACACTTTCACTTTCACGTAAAACCACTTCCTCCTCCAAACATACATTCTCATATGTGTGAAATCATGTAAATACACACACACACACACACACACACACACACACACACACACACACACACACACACACACACACATATTACACACATATATATGTATGCAAACGTATTTAAGTCTGTATGTACACAAAAATATACATACATGCATATATATATGCACATATATATATGTGTGAAAGATGACCGAGATTCGAAATTGTCCTTCATGATTAGTCTTCTGGCCTGATCTGGTTATAGCAGTGGATAATGAAGCCTATATGGTTCTGTAATATTCCCTCCCATACTGTGTATGATGTCAAAGATGCAACAAGTTGTTGGGTATTAGGTTTTTATCT
The DNA here is from genome assembly GCF_046866305.1 of Octopus bimaculoides. Taxonomy (NCBI): domain Eukaryota; kingdom Metazoa; phylum Mollusca; class Cephalopoda; order Octopoda; family Octopodidae; genus Octopus; species Octopus bimaculoides. The sequence goes on along the minus strand of NC_142934.1, from coordinate 69,819,635 downwards.
TTACGGACACAACGCTTCTTCCCAACACACGCAATCTCATATGATTCGCTATATTCAAAAAAACGTGGATACTTGTTTGTATGTAAGCATGGAAACCTGCACGCATATATATATGCATATTACATATTGAAATGCATGCACTGTTCGTCATGAAATGTCTCATATGTTAATTTAAACATCATACGCATTGTCTTATGTTGTGTAGAAGGAAATATATTATAAGAATGTATCTCTGTATGCAATTATATATTGGTGCAAGGTAGAGACGTTAATAATCTTATACTATGCATTCCGCTTCTCTTCCCGTCTCTTACACTTTCTGTCTCCCTAGCTCTAATTCGCTAATACAGATCTTACTCACACCCAACCCATCCAACTAACCAAAACATATATATATATATACATATATACATACATACACAGATATATAGTTTCATCTATTTATTCATATATATGTAGATGTATATACAAATGAATATATGTATGTGTATATGTATATATATGTATATCCATGAGTACATCCATGTGTATGTGTATATATATATATATATATATATATATATATATATATATACAGGCACACATACAGATAGATATAGATATATCGCAAGAATAAGAGATATAAAATGTGTTTTATTGCGTTTCTATCATTATATTTCATATCTTGCACAATAGATATATGTGGGTAACCATGTGGGTTAATATATGTACATATATACACATAGAAACACACAATTATACTCTTATAATTTTAGACACAAACGCATGTATATATATGTGTGTGTGTGTGTGTGCATGTGTGTGTGTGTACGTGCGTGTGTGTGTGTGTGTGTGTGTGTGTGTGTGTGTGTGTGTGTGTGTGTGTGTGTGTGTGTGCAGATATCTAGATATCTATCTTACTTCTGGGAAACGACAATCAATACATAGCCACAAGGGAACTTGCCAAGAAGATGACATCTATACAATATTGGATTGTATTTTAGAATTTTATTCAAGTTTTCATTTGAGTTGCATTGGAATGCCATAACTATCTATATTCGTTGTCCATTGAAGGCAGTAGATAAGGTGTGGCAGGAACTAACATGAAAAAAAAAATCGATTATGAATGAACAAATATATAAACAGAGAATGCAAAACTTATGTAGAAATCTCTTTACACACATATATTCATCCCTACGTACAGGCACTCGTACATCAATGCATACATATTTGAGTGCGTGCATACATACATACGTAAACATGGATAGATAGATAGATAGTCATAGATAGATAGTTATAGATATATGTATGTGTATCTATATGTGTGTATAAATACATGTGTGTGTGTGTATATATATGTATGTGTATGTGTGTCTATAAATATATATATGTGTGTGTGTGTGGTGTGTGTTTGTACACGCGTTAATGAAGAAGCGCAAGTAGCACTCAAGACATTTGATTGGAGTTGCATCTATTTATGCATTTAATAATAGTTTGACTTCGCTTCATCCAGTAAATGCTTCGTCGACGCGCAGGACATGTTCATCTCTGCCTCCGAATATTTAACGAGATGGTCATATCCTATGCGCCTATGAAACCTTAAGTCATGTGGAGCGGATTCAAAATGTCATACATACATACACATACATACATACATACATTCATACATACATACATATATATATATATATATATATATATATATATATATATATATGTATATATGTATATGTATGTATGTATATACGAATGTATGTATGCATTTATGTATGAACGTATATGTGTATATATATATAATTATTCAATATTAACAGTTTTGTATTAGAAAACCAAGAATTTATACAAGGCTGTAAAAGAAGTGGTCAAACTAGTCGAGACAAAGGTACAAAGTTAATTGCAGAATAAAACCGTTAGGTCATCGACTCACAAAGCCACAGCCCACCAATGACTACATATAAGAAGTACAGCATAAACCACAAAACCAAATTAGCAAAGGGAAGTCAAAATTTGGTTTTGTGGTTTATGCTGTACTTCTTATATGTGGTCATTGGTGGTCTGTGGCTTTCTTAGTCGATGACCTAACGGTTTTATTCTGCAGTTAACTTTGTATATATATATATATATATATATATATATATATATATATATATATATATATATATATATATATATATATATATATATATATATATATATATATATATATATATATATATATGTATGTATATATATATATATATATATATATATATATATATATATATATATATATATATATATATATATATATATATATACACACACATATATATATATATATATATATACATATATATATATATATATATATATATATATATATACATACATATATATATACATATATATATATATATACATATACATATATATATATATGTATAAATATATGTGTGTGTCTGTGTGTTTATGTATATATATACATGTATGTGCGTGTGTATGTATGTGTACACTCACTCTCTCACACGCTTAAAACGCTACTTCGGCGTTGGCATATTCTAGTGACTACTTATGAAACATGATTTAGCAATAGCTATGTTATTTTGTTCATGGTGCTCTGGACTCAGAGAAGGAGTTAAGTATATATATATATAAAGTATATATTATAAGCCCCTGAGCAATGCAATACACTGGGACTATATGCACAACTGCAACAAACGTAGGTTAGCATTGATCCTCCTAGACTCGTTAAGCCTCCTAGTAACTGCCCTTTGAGCCCATGTTTTAAGAGGCCATTAGGTGAAACATTCTACAGTGACGTAGCAGTTATGACTAGTTTTCTTTCTGTCCTTTTTATTCACTCACCGTAGTAATCACTTATGTACTCTCGATTGGAGACATCGACCAATGGAGAGAAAGAAAGGAATATATTTATTGTTCGTATGTTTGAGGTTTTTGCCAAAATACATGTAACAAATAGTTCTTAAAAATTTGGTGAAAAATGTGGTGCTGACTGAATAAGTATCATAACTCTTAATAGTGTTTAAATGATGTAAACAAATCTCCGACTGATTGGCTGACTGACTGTACTTGGATTCCACAATGAAGAATCCTGACAATTCCGTTTCCTTCCTAGTCTCTGAAGAAAGCCATATAACTATCGAATTTCATTTCACCATTGAATGCCTTATCTCAAAATAAGTTCTGTCTAAATTGAAATTATTCAGTTACTTCAAGTCTTTTGCACATATTCTTCGATTCAGTTATTAATCCCATTCAACTATCTGACAGAACCATGTTACTCAATATTACAAGCTTGTTGCTTTCGACGCTTCTCTCACATAGAGAGGTTATCTCTGTTTCACAATAGCAATATGCCAGCAACAATGACCTTTTAGTTTAGTAGTATTTGGTATTGGATATGATTTGAAAGTTAGCAAGTTAGTTTCATGGTTCTTCCCGCCTGAACAGGACTTCAAGTTACTGAAAATAATCTTATAAATTGTAAGTTTATGTTTGTAATGTGCCTTGTTGCATTCATATAAAACATAGGGTTTGTTTAATGCCGCTAAAAGAGAAGAAATAATGTATTTGTCAAACCAGAAAGCGGCAAGAACTGTATGATTTATTGAAATACACGTATTCATAATGGCGATTACTACATCAGGCACAATACAAATTTTCTCATGGAAGAAATCAAATGCGGCACTGGGATTTCTTTTGACGTCCTGTTGAGAGTTGCGTAATGTGGAATGATTCTCGATTTCTGATTATAGCTATTTTGCCATACTCAGCTAAAGTTCTTGAAAAAGACACATGTTGTCAGAGAGTTTTATAATGGCTTATCTACAACATTAGTCGAATTGCAAACAATCGGAACACTTGTTAGTTAAATGTTGCTCATATAGTCGACATTAGAGTGATTTTACTTCAATAAGGTACCTAATTACAGCTACGTAGCTTGAGTGACTATTTATTTTCCCTCTTAGAAGGCATACTGTACAGTAATTGAGAAAGGATATTAAGCAGTAACTCTTCTGTCTATGATATAACTCTCAGAAAATTTTGTCTAAATATATATTAATCCATAATGATTTAGAAATAAGAACATATTAGACATTGTTGTCCTAGTCACACTATAA
>NC_142934.1:69773035-69813035 GCF_046866305.1 Octopus bimaculoides | reverse complement strand
AACAAAATGGAAGATCTTTGGAAAATGAAGAATTGGTCGAGAGAATCTGTGTGTATATGCGTACACATGAACACATGATGCACACATACATATGCGTCCGCATGAAAGTATGAATCTATGTATGTAAATATATATATATATATATATATATTAGTATGTATATGTATTAAAACAAAGAAATTATAAAGAAAGTGTAACGTTATGACAAAAATCATACAAGGAAAAGAATTTGAAAAGTAAATTCTAAAAATCGAAAGAAGAAAAAAGAAAATATTGAATCAAATTCGAAAAAAAACAAAAAAAAACAAACAAACAAAATCAACGAACTTCAAAAAATACAAGGAAAAACAATAATTTAAGTGAGAAAACTATGTGCGTGTATATATATACATAAATCCATATATATATATATACATATATATATATATATATATATATATATATATATATATATATATTATAGGCTTTAAGTGTAACGAAATAGAAATAACAAATACAGCACCCTTATATGCATTCGTTTACATAAGTGTTTGTATATTTGCGTATGTACGTGTATGGAAATTCGTAGTTGTTTATTCACATGTGGATGAGTGTATTTGGGGACTACAGGAGAATTTTAAAAAAACGAAATAAAAGAAAGCGAAAAATGTGATGATGAGAGGTAGATAAAGACGATTTTTGCCAATTCCGGGATTGCTTTTTGAATGATGGTAGTGTACAAAAGAAAATATGGGGGGGGGGGGGATGGTGCTTACGCTTACACGTATATGTATATGACGTTGCTGTTACTTTTTGTTGTTTTTTGTTATTAGAACAGAAATCCTCACCCTCTTCTACTCCCTCCTCCTCACCACCACACCACCACCACCACCACCACCACCACCACCGTCGTTGTCGTCATCGTTGTTATTAATTTTAATGAATTTTTTATTATCGTTATTTATATAGTTATTATAAAATTTATTAATATAACATTTATAGCTGGTGGTGGCGATGAGTGCGGCGGCGGCGGCGGTGGTGGTGGTGTAGGTAGTTATAGTAATGGTATTGGCTTTGTTACTTGGGAAGCTGGAGGGGGTTGGCGTCCTATTGAATGACGTAAGAGTGCTTGTATTATAGAATGTATATATAGTTTGGTTTATTGTATTACTATAGGCGGACATGCTGATAGATGAGTTTGCAACCGTAATGGTTGGGATGCTATACTGGTGACGGTCGTTCTTTGTTGTATGCTGTAATCGTTTTCTTGCCTGTTTTCTGACAATTGCGAATGGCTAATCATGTTGAGATGATGATGTTGCCACTGTTTTGATGTTGCTGATAGTGTCGTCGCATTGTTACAATTCTTGCTTAGTTCCAAGTCAGCGCTATTTGCACTGACGTATAATAGTGGCACTCCGTCGCTTACGACGTCGAGGGTTCCAGTTGATCCGATCAACGGAACAGCCTACTCGTGAAATTAACGTGCAAGTGGCTGAGCACTCCACAGACACGTGTACCCTCAACGTAGTTCTCGGGGAGAATTTCAGCGTGACACAGTGTGACAAGTCTGACCCTTTGAATTACAGGCACAACAGAAACAGGAAGTAAGAGTGAGAGAAAGTTGTGGTGGAAGAGTACAGCAGGGTTCGCCACCATCCCCTGCCGGAGCCTCGTGGAGCTTTCGGTGTTTTCGCTCAATAAACACTCAGAACGCCCGGTCTGGGAATCGAAACCGTGATCCTATGTCCGCGAGTCCGCTGCCTAAACACTGGGCCATTGCGCCTCCACACTAATGTATAATAATCAAAGGCATTCCAACCATTATGATTCTAGAGTATTTTCAAGCATAGTATATCTGGGACTGTATTATCGACAATGTCCTTGCTCTTTAAAAACGGTAATGTTTGATTTGAAAGAAATTTGTTTACTATTTCTAGCAGGTCGCGGACCTCGTAGAAACTCTTGTTGCTAGTCATGAGGTTAGTAGCTGTGGTTATAGTTGCGTTTGTTGTGTTGATTGGCTGTTAAGACGATATCAACTAGCTTTGACAATAAAGAAATGAAATGCAGTGAGGTAACGACGTTGATCGTTGCATTATTAGTAGATCTGACAATGAACAGCGATACTGTGATTATCTCTAGTTGTATTGTTGGTAAAGGTTGTGGTACGACAACCTTTACCAACAGTAAAGGTTGTGGCTGTGGTTGTGGTGAGAAAGAATAGAGATGATTGTATACATTGAATGGCTCGTACTGATATTGTCATCTTTAGTATATAAGTTTATTTTATCTTTTACTTGGGACGTAAAACAGGGCCTATGATCCTTTACAGATCATCCGAGGCTAGTGGAAGGGGTTGGGGGAGAAGTTACCCTCAGATTGGAGATCTGGCCTCATACTTTACTTTAGGAATGGGCAATGTTTTACGAAAAGAGAACCGCTCTGCCTAAAAAAGAAAACAAAAAATATCCAAAGTAATTTTCCGTTAGGCGTTCTATCCAGTCTTGCGATCCCAGTCTTTGCGCATGCCTAGTCTACAGCAAAGTTGACTCTGGCTAAAAACAGACAAGTTGGTAGGCGATGGATTAAATCTTTCAGGATTTTCGATCAAAACACAAAAGAGACGAAAGAAATTCTGCGACATTTTTACTGTTCCATCAATCCACCGCCTTGCAGATTTTGCTTAGGCCGATTTATATCCCCATTTCAAATCTATATCTTTTGAACTTTATGTAGTTGATTAAAAATTAGTATGAGTCAAATATATAATTGATGGTCGAATTTGATGAAACAATATCATCCTTTTTCAGTAAAAGCCACATGTTCTGCTTGATTTTTGCATTAGATGATTCGATTCCGATTTTTATTCTAACTTATCAGTTTCGGATCTTCTCAAATGGGATTAAATTGCATAACTATGTTTGTCGTATCTGTTGCTATTTTAGAAATGGTTTTTGCCAAGCCATGATTGAGTGTGCCACTAATAGAAAATATTTCAGAGTAATTATACCGTTGTTTAAATTTTCCTTTTATTCCTCTTTTTTGTTTTTGTTTTAAACCTAAAGTTGTGATTTGAGAGTGAGGTTTAACTGTTATTGCTAGCGTGGCGTGCATACAAGTACAGGTCTTTGCTAAATCTATGAGTTTCAATTTTGCGTTGTTTAATCGAATATGCTACAGTTATCTTTCGAGAATACTTTCCTCCTCAATATCTCCAGGATTGCCATCACTATAACTCGCTGCAAACACAATTCATACATAATTTACAGCTTAACAGAACAAGAAAGACCGACGTAAAATGAATAATTTGCCCAAGGAACAAATCATAATCGCACTAACGAAATCTTAACTTACATCACTTGAGATACGAGTCTGATTTATTATTCACTCGATTATTTCAATTGATTTATCTATCTCGCTGGGTCTATCGCGCTCTGTTTATAATCTATCTATCTATCTATCTATCTATCTATCTGTCTATCTATCTGTCTATCTATCTATCTAGGCTTTTCTCTCCACGGATAAACCTAATCTGTTCCCCGTTTTTTTACATCGACTGTGATACACGATCCCTATTGATCGTCCCCCACACGTTTTTTTTTTTTTTTTTCTTCCCGCGATCCCTTTTGATCCAAATTACCCCCCCCCCCCCAAAAGCTCTACTTTGTAATTTGGCCATTTTCTGTATTTAGCCCTGTGTGGCTATAATAAAAAGATATCTATCTATCTATCTATCTATCTATCTGTCTGTTTGTCTGTCTCTGTCTGTCTGTCTCTCTCTCTCTCTCTGCCTTTCTTCTTTCTCTATCTCGATCGTTATTAATCTGTCTATCTATCAATCTCTCTCCCTTTCTCTCTCTCTCTTTCTCTCTCTCTCTCTATCTATCTATCTATCTATCTATCTATCTATCTATCTATCTATCTATCTATCTATCTATCTATCTGTCTGTCAATCTGTCCGTCCGCCTGTCTGATTATCTAGTTTTCTTTCTCTCTGTTAGAATATGTATGTGTGTATGTGTGTGTGTGTGTGTGTGTGTGTGCGCGCGCATGTGTGTGTGTGTCTATGTGTTAATGCACGTGTGCGTATGCGTGACTATTTACTATCTAGGCAACCGTTAATCGATGAATATGTATGTGTGAATGTGTGTATCACTTTGTGGTACGAGTGTGTGTGTGTGTGTGTGTGTGTGTGTGTGTGTGTGTGTGTGTGCATACGCGTGTGTGTGTATGTGTGTGTGTGCGTGTGTTTGTGAATCTGTGAGCGCGAGTGAGTTTGTGGATTGTGCATGTGTATTTGGAAAAAATCCTATACTTAAGTTCAGGTGAGAAACAATAAGAAGTGAAAGTGAAAGAAGAGCGAATACTTGTGATGCTGGGATGTGAGGTTGTGGACGGGTGGATAGAGAGAGGAGCATGTGAACAACAATCGTTATCTGAGATTACAGTTGGAAAACGAAGTATGAACGTAGCTCAAGTAGCCAACGGGTTTGATCCTGCTTATCTGTATAGGAATTATGTAAACGAGGTGTCATGTCACAGAATCTCAGTTAGATTTCTGATTTGTCATCAGTGTCTGGGAGAAACGATCTGATCTAGACAGATGCACACACTAGAAGTAATATAATACACCACGGCTGAACTATTCCATGCAATGCATTTCTTTGTGTACTTGCTGAGCATGCACATACATACACATAGATGCATTTCTGTAGAGGATGTTTTAAGACTTGAAACAAAGAATAGTTGTTAACATGTAAAAGACATTTGTATCTAAGTATGGGGACAGACGCACATACATGCGTTTCACTTTTACACTACACAAATATAATTGTATGTGTATATCCATAGACACAATCATCAGTCGTCAAACACACACGCGCGTGCAATCAAACAAATGAACAAACAAACATACAAACAAGCAGGCAAACATATTTTAGTAGTTTTACACAGAAACTTCTCAGAAATAAGAAAACACTCATCATCATTTAGATGCTTGGCTCTGAGAAACAAAGCTTTCCAGAATTATAATATATATATATATATATATATATATGTGTGTGTGTGTGTGTGTGTGTGTGTGTGTGTGTGTGTGTGTGTGTGTGTGTGTGTGTGTGTGTGTGTGTGTGTGTGTGTGTGTGTGTGTGTGTGTGTGTTCTTATATATATATATATATATATATATATATATACGTACGTACATAAACACAGAGAGAGAGAGAGAGAGAGAGAGAGAGAGAGAGAGAGAGAGAGAGAGAGAGAGAGAGAGAGAGAGAGAGACATACGAGCACCCGTACCGATGTCAAGTAAAGTTTTTCCTCTTTATTCTTTTACTCTTTTACGTGTTTTAGTCACATGACTAAACGCGCATGGCATAGTGTTTTGAAGATTGCACTCATGATTCCTGGAACGGGGGATACGTTCTGTTCTTGAGCAAAACACGTTGCTCCAGTCTACTCAGCTGGCAAAAAATAAGTAATTCTGCGACAGACCACCTAGGAGTGAATATGTACGTCCCAATATCTGAGAAACTAGCTTTAAAAGCTTATGGCTCGGGAAGGACTTGTGTGTGTGTATAAAATGCATTTTGGGATATTTCTTATTTGAACTTTTATTTGTCTATCATTACATTGAATCCTGATAAATAATATTTTCGCTCTATATTAAGTTACACTGCTTGCTGTCGATCTTAACGTTACCCATCATAAAACTATTTCAACGAAAACAGAGTTTCTTATCTATTCAACAACACGGCGTGTATTATGTTTAGAATATTCAATTGATCTCAGGTCATTTAGTTATTTTAATTGAAGTAATAAAAGCTGGCGTAATTTATATTGAATATCTTATCTGATATATATTTCGGTTCTTTTAAAAGTTATTTGTATATAACATATCTGAGTATAATTTGATTGCACGTTAAAAGAAGTGTTTAAGATCATAACTAGAAATGGTTTTTCACTGTTTCCAAGTATGCTATATAAATCTCACCATATTTGTTTTATAATTTTAGAGGCATTCTCGAAACATAACCGCATAGACATGCGTGTATTTATGTATATTATGTACATATGTATGTATGTATGTATGTATGTATGTATGTATGTATGTTTGGATGGATGGATGGATGGATGCATGCATGTATGTATGAATGTATGTACGTATGTACGCCTGTATGTATTTTGTATGTATGTATGTATATATGAATATATGTGTGTATGTGTGTATACATGTATGCATGCACGAATGTGTGTGTGTCTGTGTATGTACATGTATATACATGTATGAGTGTTTCTGTGTGTGTATGTGTGTGTTTGTGTACGCATGTATGCTTGTATGTATTTACGCATATATAAATGTATGTGTGTATGTACGTATGGATGTATGTATGCACAAATATGTGTGTCTGTGTATACACATATATGAGTGTGTGTACGTGTGTGTTTGTTTGTTCATGCATACATGAGTGCAGACATGGATAGCATTGCATATATGAATCCTATTTTATGCAAAACATTTTGAATGTTTTGCTTATTTTGACAGCAGCATTGATGTGTAGTTGTAAACTCCTGATTGGGCGTATATGTTTTTATTTCGAGTATGCAGGAATAAGTGTGTGTGAATGTGTGTATGTGCGTGCGTGCGCGTGCGCGCGCGCGTATATATATTTCACCTTAATATCAGAGAATGTGTGACAATCAGTATGTAACACTACAAAGTTCATACAAAGCTTTATACTTTAAATATATTTTATCATCAAAGAATGTATATATGCATTTTAATACTCAGACTGTTTTTTAACATTTTTTATTATTCTCAAAGACTTTTGATAATCTTTTTCTAAAAAAGTGAAACCGGTTAAGTAAATAAATATTTTTTTAAAAATAAGTGCATTTTCAAACCTTCTTTCATATATATTTCCACTCGTACGGTATTCCACAACTTTACTTTATTATATATATATATATATATATAGTTAAAACTTACTTGCAAAGATGGCGCGTGCTGCCCTAACTCTTCGAAACGCTTCGTTTTAGAACGGTGGCAGCTGATGAAGGAAATGTTCTCTATGGGGGCTGTGTGTTTTCTGAACTCTGTTTATGTTCTGTTTCTCATTTTGTCCACCTTTTTTGTGACGCCCTGTACCCAGATATGCATCTATATATACATGTAGATGTAGGTATGTACATACATGCATGTATATATGCATATACTCATATATTATTTGTATTATATATACACACACACACATATATATATATATATATATATATATATATATATATATATATATATACATTATTTATGCACCCTTTTAAAGCCTAGCCAGGCTCATGGGCCCGGTTTCTCGGTTTCTATGGCGTATGTGTTTCCCCCAGCTGGACGGGACACCAGTCCATCGCAGCGTTACTCAAAAAACAGGAAGAAAGAGTGAGAGAAAGTTGTGGCGAAAGAGTAACAACATGGGTCACCACCAACCTCTGCCGGAGCCTCGTAGAGTTTTAGGTGTTTTCGCTCAATAAACACACACAACGCCCGATCTGGGAATCGAAACTGCGATCCTCCGACCGCGAGTCCGCTACCCTAAGCATTGGGCCATTGCACCTCCACACACACACACACACACACACACACACACACACAGATATATAGCCATGTGAGATCCTTGTATATATTAGACTAAAATTCTTCAAGGCGGTGCCCCAGCCTGGCTGCTGTCTAATGAATGAAACAAGTAAAAGAATATACATATATATAGGCGTAGGAGTGGATGTGTGGTAAGTAGCTTGCTTACGAACCACATGGTTCCGGGTTCAGTCCCACTGCGTGGCACCTTGGGCAAGTGTCTTCTACTATAGTCTCAGGCCTGCCAAAGCCTTGTGAGTGGATTTGGTAGACGGAAACTGAAAGAAGCCCGTCGTATATATATATGTATATATATGTGTGTGTATATATATGTTTGTGTGTCTGTGTTTATCCCCCCAACATCGCTTGACAACCGATGCTAGTGTGTTTAGGTCCCAGTAACTTAGTGGTTCGGGTAAAAGAGACCGATAGAATAAGTACTAGGCTTACAAAGAATAAGTCCTGGGGTCGATTTTCTCGACTAAAGGCGGTGCTCCAGCATGGCCACAGTCAAATGACTGAATCAAGCAAAAGAGTAAAAGAGTAAAGAGTATATATATATATATATATATATATATATATATTCATTTAAACTATCAACCAGTTTGTCTCAAGTCTTTATACTTTTGTCAGTGAGAAATGCACCTTGTGGTTCACCTAATCTCTAATATTTCCTCTCCTCTGTGGGTATTACAAACCGACAGTGTATTATTGTCGACACGGCTCTCTAGTTCCATCTTCTTCTTGTTATTGTTGCTTATCTTCGAACAAGAATAGAAAAAAATAAAATAAAATAAGAAAAAGGAAGCAGCAGAAATTCCCTTCATTCCTCTGTGACCAGCTCGCCAATAACATCACTGCATTTCGTCTCGTTTCCTTTCCGCTACACTCTACAAAGGACGCCATTTTAATTCTTCGGAAATTAATTGTTGTTGTGGTTGTTGTTGTTGTTGTTGATGTTGCTGGTGTTGTGGATAATGCAGATTTTGTTTTTGTCTTTGTTGTTGGTGATGGTGGTGGTGATGATTATTATTATCATTATTATTACTTTTATTATTATTATTATTATTATTATTATTATTATTATTATTATTATTATTATTATTATTGTTATTATTATTATTATTACTATCATTATCATCATCATCATCATCATCATCATCATCATCATCATTATTATTATTATTATTATTATTATTATTATTATTATTATGTTATTCTTGATTTAGTTGTTGTTCATGATGCTGATTATGAATTGGCAAAGCCAATAATAATTGTATGATGATGGTTGTGGTGATGACGATGTTGGTTTCGATGATGATGATGATGATGATGATGATGATGATGATGAATGACAGTCAATAATGATGATGAAGATGATGATGATGATGATGATGATGACGATGACGATGATGACGACGACGACTACGAATACGACGACGTCGTTTTCCATCGTGTTGGCTATTTTGATGCGCCTTTTCTATAATTTCGTTTCATTTTTTTTTTTTTGTTTTTTTTTTTTCTGTCTTTCCAGATTTAGTTTCTTGTTTACATCTTCACCACTTCCTTCTTTGTAAATTTCCTTCCTTCTTCCCTTTGCTTCTTTCTTTCCCTTTTTTCATTCTGTCCCTCTTTCTTATATCTGTCTGCATACCTGGCATCCTCACGTTTTCCATTCATTATTTGCCTTTCTTTCTTCTAGACTCTTTCCTCTATTACTATTATTATTATTATTATTATTATTATTATTATTATTATTATTATTATTATTATTATTATTATCATTATTACCTTATAATTCTCTTTCACACTCCTTCTCACATCCATCTATATTATTAGCTCCTCTCTCTCTCTCTCTCTCACCCTCTACTTCCCCCTTTCTCTCGCTTCTCTACCTCTCTATTCATACACGCCCCCCCTCTCTCGCTCGCTCTCACACTTTCACTTTCAATTCTCTTTCGTTGTTAATCACCGTTGGAATTTGAAATATAAGTGAATCAGCGAAAATCAGGAATGAACTAGATGAGTAGAAATTAAGTTGGTGGTGGTTGCAGATAGAAGATTAAGTACATTAAAGACTCTAGTGGTGGTAGCGTTGGCGGTGGTGGTGGTAGTGGTAGTGGTGGTGGTGGTGGCAGCGGTGGCAGCGGTGATGATTGAGATGCTAATGGTGGTGGTGTTGGTGTACTCGGTGGTGGTGTTGGTGTGGGGCTTGTGGTAGGGAGGTGATGGTGATGGTCGTGTTAGTAGGTGGTTGCCGAGGATGGTGTGGTGGTTTGCGGTGTATAAGAGGGAGAGAAAGAGAGAGAGAGAGAGAGAGAGAGAGAGAGAGAGATGGAAAAAAGAGATTGAGATGTAAACAGAGAGAGAAGAATGGAAGAAAGAAAGAAAGAAAGATAGATAGATAGATAGATAGATAGATAGATAGATAGATAGATAGATAGATAGATAGAGAGGGTGAGCGTTTTCATATGTGAATAAAGAGAGGACTAGAAAGAGAGACAGAGACTGAAAGTAAAATCATGTGAATGATGATAGAGTCATAAGAAACTGTAGTACACGATAATTATGAGAGAGGCATTCAAGGGTGGAGTAATTAGTCTACATTATATTTTTATATTTATTTATATATTTATAAATTTTTAAAATTATATTTTCTTTGTATTTATTTTATTGTATTTGTAATTTATTTCTATATTTTATTTCATTTATTTATTTATTTATTTCATTGAGTTATATCCATTATTTTTATATAGTTTATTTTTATATACTTTTATTCAATTTAAAAAATATATATTTTTTTTTATTCGTTTGTATATGTTTGTTTGTTTCTGCTTATTTCTTTTTACACCATGCTCTTACAGAATTATTAATTCTTTCTCCCTCTCTTTCTTTCTCTCTCTCCCTCTCTCTCCCCCTCTCTATGTATATACATGCATATATATTTATAAAATTATATACATATATATATATATATATATATATATATATATACATATGCGTATGCATGTGTTTTATATATATATGTATATATATATATATATATATATATATATATATATATATATATATATATTTTATATATATATACATATATATATATATATATATATATATATATATATATATATATATATATATATACTTAAATATATATACACATACACATATATGTATATATGTATAAATATATATATATATATATATATATATATATATATATATATATATATATATATATATATATATATGAGATTTCTCGCTTACAAGTGAAGGTGATCTTCTCCATCTCTGTGTGCTTGTTCCCTCTCCCTATCCCTCTCTCTCCCACTCTTTCCTTCTCTCTCTCTCTCTCTCCCTCTCTCTTTCTGCCTCTCTACCTACCTATCTACCCACCTACCTACCTGTTCTAAACTCACTGCTTCTTGGATTTTTCTCAAAATGGCTTATATGTTCCTCTATCATTCTTTTGTCTCGTTTCATTCTTTCTTATTATCCCATCTCTTTTATGCACTACGCGCACGCATACACATGGACGTATTCACAGTTACTGAAGGTATAAATACAAACACACTCACACACGCACATACAAACACACACACATATGTATATATATATATATATATATATATATATATACAAACGCACACGTTTCCTAATGCACACACACGCGCATTGAGATATATAAATATTACACCTGTAAATATACAAATGTGTGTATGACTATATATGTGTGTGTCTGTTTGTGTGTGTGTGTGTGTGTGTGTGTGTGTGTGTGTGTGTGTGTGTGTGTGTGTGTGTGTGTGTGTGTAAATGCATATATATGCCTAAACAGATACACGCATATAGATATAGGATATATATATATATATATATATATATATATATATATATATATATATATATATATATATATATATATGTACCAGAGGTTTTTTCACCTATGAATCCAACCACGTGTCACTCTTTTTCTTCCCACTGCTTTTCTCTTTCTCTCTCTCTCTCTCTCTCTCTCTCTCTCTCTCTCTCTCTCTCCCTCTCTCCCTCTCCCTCTTTGTTTCTGTGCTTCTCTCTTTCGCGTTATCATATATTTCTCTCTGACTCTTTTTTTTTTTACCTACTTTAATAAGAACCTCCACCTCAGCAATCTTTTCGCTTCCTTTTCTCTTTCTCAACTGTTTAAAATTATACCTTCACATATACATATGATATATACATGCATGTGTATATATATATATATGTGTGTGTGTGTGTGTGTGTGTGTGTGTGTGTGTGTGTGTGTTTATGTGTATGTACATATTTCTAAACTGAAAGTAGAAAGGACAGATCAAGGATAAGAAAAGTGAAATGAATGGTCCTTCTATTCCCATTCTCTCCTTACGTCACTCTTTTGTGAAAGCCATAGAGAGGAAGGCAATATTCACAAAACATAAAGACACACACACACACACACACGCATCCACACACACACGAACAAAGTTTTATGTTTGTGTGCTGGTTGTCTATATATATGTGTGTGTATGTATATATATATATATATATATATATATATATATATGAACACATGCACGCATAGGTAGATAAATAGGTAGATGGATGGCTAGATAGATATATAGATGTCTCGTATTGTAACCATCCGGACCTCAGCATAGATTTCAGACGTCTGTGATCGTCTGTGTCTCTCTCCCTCTTTTTCACTCACTGTCTTTTTCCTTTTTCAATTGTTCTATCTATCTATCTATCTATCTATCTATCTATCTATCTATCTATCTATCTATCCATCTATCCATCTATCTATCTATCTATCTATCTATCTATCTATCTATCTATCTATCTATCTATCTCTATTCATTCTCGCACCAAACCGTCGCTACCCAGCCCTAACCCACCCACACAGACACACACGTTTGTTTTTTTTTTAATATTTCTCTCTCTTCTTCTACATGTCCTCCAACACTAAACCAGTTTTTCTCTACCTAAGACCAACCCTACATCTATCTTCGACTAACAAACCAGCCGAACAACCGACTAACCAACCGCCCCGACCAGCCAACTAACCAACCAACCAACCAAGTAACCTCCCACCACCGCTTTCCTCCCCTTCTTTCCTTCTTTCTCTTTCTCTCTCTCTCTATCTCACTCACACGCACCCTCCTTATTGTAATATAATTTGCTTGTGCTGTACAAGTAGACCTGCCAACCGCCAACATAAAACCTTCCAGCACATATCTTAAGACGTCTTCTACAATTTTCAGTTCCCATCAAATCCTCCACCACTTCACCACTCGCCATCCATGGTTCTACGTCTCTAACTCTAAACCTCAAAACACTTTCTCTCTCCATCTCTCTCTCTCTCTCTCTCTCTCTCTCTCTCTCTCTCTCTCTCTCTCTCTCTCTCTCTCTCTCTCTCTCTCTCTCTCTCTCCCTCTTTCTTTCTCCTCGTTTCTTCTTATGTCTCTGACTCTGCTACGTTACCTTTCATACTTTCTATTTCATAAACACTCACTACTCCATTTCTCCCAGCCGTGCCCACTTCCCTAACAAAGCCACCATGCAACGAACCACCAACCACCTTACACGTTTCATCTCAATCTCACCTCCCTCCCCCCTCTCTCTCTCTCCTTACTCTCCATCTCTTAAATTTGCAGTTTCATTTATTTATTTATTTATTTAGCATATTTATTTCATCATCATCATCCTTACTGAGTCGTCACTAATTATTGTTGTTTATGCAATTTTAGATTATCCACGCTTTTTATTATTATTTTTTATTATTATTATTATTCAACATTTTCTTTGCTTTTGCTCTATAGAAGAAAGAAGGGAGTTGGAAGAAAACTCATTCCTTCCACTCACCGCTCCCATCTTCCCCACCTCCACATATGCATAATCGTATATAAAATTCTCCATGAACACAGATGTACTTATACATATGCACATACGCACACACGCACAGATGCACACATGCATACCCATATAATTATCCAAATACGAATCGGTGTGTCTGCATAGCTACATGTTTACACACGCCTATGCACATCGTGAAACGGCTGCATGTCTTTACTCTCCATCAGCTAATGTTAACCAATCATGTTATGCCATAACTTTCTCACGCATATACGCATGCGCATATGTATATACGTATGTATATGTACATATGTATATATATACACAGACACATATATATATATATATATATATATGTGTATTTATATATATGCGTATGTATATATATATGTATATATATGTGTGTGTATGTATATATATATGTGTGTGTGTATATGTATATATATATATATATATATATATATATATATATATATATATATATATATATACATATGTATATGTACGTATGTATATATGTATGTATGTGTGTGTGTGTAATTGCAGTCATT
Organism: Octopus bimaculoides; assembly: GCF_046866305.1. Classification (NCBI taxonomy): domain Eukaryota; kingdom Metazoa; phylum Mollusca; class Cephalopoda; order Octopoda; family Octopodidae; genus Octopus; species Octopus bimaculoides. The sequence goes on along the minus strand of NC_142934.1, from coordinate 69,799,030 downwards.
CGGAATCGCACATACGTACCTGAATGCATGTTTATATGCATGTATGAAAGCACAATATACACATGCATATGTGTGTATGTATGTGTACACTCACTCACACACACACACACACACACACACACGCACACACACATACACACACATAGACATGCACATACGTACATACCATATCATACACAACTCGTCTAAGTAGAACCACAGCTTGTTTGACACATGCGCACTTCGATTACACACTTACAGACAGAACTGCACAACAGTAAATATTAACAGGCAAACAAGCTCTCCGTCCCAGCTACATACATACACATACTGTTATACTGGAATGGAACTCCTCTTTAGCAACAGTAAAGAATATATTTCGTAAATGTCTTTACTGTCAACCTGATCTTTATTCATACTCATTCCTTTTTACTGTTCTTTCTCTAGTTAGTCATTTCTTAACCATCTGATGTCTTACGAAATTTCTCTGCGCTGCTTTTCCGCATTGTGACTTGTTCTTTATCTCTTCGAGTAAATACTTACATACTTGCACGCGCGCGCACACACACACACACACACACACACACACACACAGACTTCATATGTGTGTGTATACACAGTGTAGGTAGGTAGGGTAAATCCCAGGTGTTTCCCCTTGAAGTACATCTGCGTATTCCATTATTACAATCCAATATGTAGTCTCAGTTGCTGCTATATCTTACTTCAGGATACATAGAACACGTAAATTAGGTATATATATATATATATATATATATATATATATATATATATATATATATATATATATATATATATATATATAGAGAGAGAGAGAGAGAGAGAGAGAGAGAGAGAGAGATGATACTCAACTTCCTTAATTCGTGATATCATTTCCATTTTTTGTAAGTCGGACTTTTTTTTTATATGTATACACATGTACATTTTTTGTATTAAGTGTATTTAATATTTTTTGTATATCGACTTGCCTACCTTGCTTGTCCTTACATTTACTCCTCTACCTGCTCAAGTATAAATCTCTTGAGCACTACAAAGTGTATTCTACACAGAGAATATCTGTCTCTAATCTCTCTCTCTCTCTCTCTCTCTCTCTCTCTCTCTCTCTCTCTCTCCTCTCTCTCTCTCTCTCTCTCTCAAATCAATCATCAATCTTACACAGACTGTACACGATTATTTATCTATTCACGTGCACTGGTTATTTTCAATATTTGGCAATATCTTTTATAAAACACACGAAAGCAATGAGAGTAGCAACTATCAATATTGTTTTCTTTTCTTTTTCGTTTTGAGGATTAACAGAGGGCTTTCTTCAAATGCGTCTTACCGATGAGGTATGCGATGGGGGATTACATATTTGCTCTATTCTATGAGACATTAGTGCTTTGTAGTATGAGACACAACCGCATACAGTAGCTCCTCTCTTTCAAATGAGTGACGTTTACTCTTCTTAAGGCTACAAAAGACCTCCTCCAGTTTTGCTGCGAGAAAGATGGAAAACTGCAGAAGTGCCAATAAACATCTATGTTTTAAACTGTTGAAACAGCAAATGCATCTGCTGTGTATCTTGCATTACTTCACATTTGCAATCATTTCAATGTTGTAATGCTGCCATAGTTATAGATATTTTACAAACAATATTTCTTCAGGAATCGCAACAGGCCTTATTTACCAAGAGTATCTAATGCTTCTGAAAACACCATGAATTGGGACGGAGTTCTAGCATTTCTCGAGAAGTTGTTATAAACAGAAATCCATGCTTGATGTGATAGAATTCGGTCGGAAACTAGACTATATTTCTTGTATTATCACGCAATTCCTTAGCTCGGACTTACCGATGGGTATTGCTAACTGCCTTCAACTTCTTGACATATTTAGATATAATATACGAATTCTGTTTACCAATAAACACATTCACGCACGCACGCATGTGTATATGTATACGTGTATGTATGTATGTATGTATGTATGTATGTATGTATGTATGTATGTATGTATGTATGTATGTATGGGTGTATGTATGTATGTATATGTATAATCAGAATAGCAAACCTCATCCAGCTATTCTGATTATATGTCTGTGCACACGTTTGAATGTGGTGTGTGCCAGAGGGTTTGCAAATCCAATGGGGGTCTTAAAAGACATGTTAGGATCCACAATGAGCAGAACTTACTTGCAGGTATTGGTAGTGCAAATCAGAGGTGCAATCTGTGTGGGTGTTTTTTCAAAACACTGTCTGGTTTAAAAAGCCATATCAGACGCCATGAAAGGGCTAAGGTGTAGGTGCAGGAGGTGGTCAAACTCTGTTTAAGGAGTAGACAACCACCATAAGTATAAGTATAAGTATATCTTTTTACATCTATATCTATGTCCATGAATGTGATTATATGACAATCCATCAATCTGTGTGTTTGTCTGTCTATCTATATGATACATATGTAGATATTATATATATTATATTATATTGCTCATACATATATATATATATGTATATATACATATATATATATATATATATATATATATATATATATATATATATATATATATATATATATTGATCTCGTATAAATAGAAATAGCTTTTCAGTATTCCTTTGCGTTTATCACCTGATTTTAAATGTATTTCTGTATTTGTACTTCTGTAATCATTTGAATGCGTTAAATGATGACAGGCGGAAACTTTGGGTTCACAATTTTGCTATTTCACTTATTTGGGTAACTTTATTAATCATTCATTTATGTATCCATGTTTCTATATAAGTAATTATCTTGTTCGTGTCACTCATTCTATTTGTCTTTGTCTTTGTTTCTTTCTTTCTCTCCCCCTCTCTCTCTCTCTCTCTCTCTCTCTCTCTCTCTCTCTCTCTCTCTCACTCTCCCCCTCATATATGTTCTTATTCGGGTGTCAACACACAAGTTTGAGTGTGTGCGTGTACGCGTGTGTGTAAGCGTGTACGTGTATGCTGTTATGTTGCTAGCAACCTGGATACGTGTGTATATATATATATATATATACATGCATGTACGGAGGGATGTATGCAAAAATAAATATACACGTGCATACCGCATATATTCGTACTTGCATGCCCACTCCTCATAAGCATACATTTAATTGTACTTTTATTGTTCATTTTCTGTGTGCGGTTATTAAATGTTGACAGTAAGTGCTTTTGGCATGTAACTATAAACATAGTTGTTCCATGACAATAGCTGTGTGTAGACTCGAAGTACTTTCTCTGTCTTTAACAGTAATATCATGTATGCCCTGTTGATGTGGACGTTATTTCTACGTCATTGTGGATGTTGGGAACGAGTGTGTGCTTACAGAACTGTGAAAATGAGAATGTGATAAGAGTGGGGGTGGAAATGAAGCGCAATAACGTGCTGAAAATGAGTCTATGGCAAGAATATTGTAGAACTGCGCTCGCTAAACATCTATTCACTTTGATTCTCTGCTTTTATTATGAGTACATCTAGCACTGGAAACAATTTGATATAAGCGCATATTTCTCTCCACCTCTCTGAATTTCTCTCTCTTTCTCTCCCTCTTTCTCTCTCCTTCTCTCTCTCTCTCTCTCTATCTTCCTCTGTCTTTCTCTAACACACACTGACACACTATTAAAGGTGTGTACCCCATATTTGTCCTGTTCTTGCATAACCTTCCATCACTTATTCAAGCCATCATCTAGACTTTATCTAAGACAACATTATGCAATAGATCATTTTAAAAGACTTATTTGAGGAAGATTTAGCTGCTATTTCTTGTAGGTCACACGACTACGTAGCGGTTCCATCGTTGGTTCATGATAATATATTTAAGACCTAGGATTATAATCTGGGAACGATACTTATAGGACTATAATAAATCTAATGTATAAGTCTCTGATAGAAATACGATGTAACACGGGGATGTAGCTTATATAATTTCAAAGATTCTTCACCAAAATTTTCTCTCAAAATAGTCATGTACGTACTGAATGACTTATTGCTTTACAACTACGTGATCTCCGATTTATAATGATTTTCATCCTTATAAGCATATTGTAGCGTGGTCTTGAATTGACTAAAGTATTGCGAGCGAAATTTGGTCAACATAAAATGTATGAGTGTATACTATTATTCATGTATAACAGAAATAAACTCCAGTGGAAGGCAGTGAAGAAGAAGAAAAAAAAAAGAAAGAACTTTCTTTAGTACCAAAATAGTCGTCTGGACGGGAGTCGTCTAAAGAGACAATAAAAGTCAGATTTCACAAAGGATCAACTATTTAGGATTAGATGGCAAATGAGATTTGATTTTAAACTGGAGACCACGGATCGTAATCCAAAATGTGGTACTGGTTTTTTGTTCAGCTTGGGTGTAGAACGTTAGCCATTTGGGTATGTTACTGTTTACTTTGTCAACGAAATGTTGCCTGTAAAACTAGTGTCCCCTGCAGGAATAGATTTATCTCACGTTTGCGTAAGTATTTATATTTTTCTAAACTCTATATGCGCAGGCGTGGCTATGTGATAAGAAGCTTGCTTCCCAACCGCATGATTCCGTGTTCAGTCCCACTGTGTGACACCTTGGGCAAGTGTTTTCTACTATAGCCTCGGGCAGACCAAAGCCTTGTGAATGGTTTTGGTAGACGGAAACTGAAAGAAGCCAATCGTATATACATATATATATATTGTATATATATTTGTGTGTTTGTGTCTGTGTTTGTCCCCCCACCCCAACCATCGCTTTATATCCGTTGTTAGTTTGTTGATATCCGATGTTGGGAAAAAGGGACTGAATAAGTACTAGGCTTACAAAAAAAAAAGTCCTCGGGTCAATTTGTCCAACTAAAATCCCGTCAGGTGGTGCTTCAGTATGACCGCAGTCAAATGACTGAAGCAATTAAAAGAATAAAAGAATATAGTTCTAATGATCCTTTTGTTATGTAACAACAAATGATAGTCATATATTCAAATATAACCTCTTTCTCGATATTCGCTTTTGGAATGGAAATTTTAGAGCTCTTCTTGTTTTGATTATTCTACGTTCACTAACGAGCCGCTGGGTAGCAGCTTTTGTACATTATGTGTGTATAGTATTCCTATGGTATTTAGAAGCTAAGATCACAGCAGATTGATTATCTATATATGATTTTCGAAATTCTGTTCTATACTTAAGTATATCTTGTATTTTTGTTATTTCAGGCAAGTGCAGTTCAGCAGTTAAATAATAGTGGCGTACTGGGTGGAGTTGGTGGAAGTTCAGGAGGTGGTAATATCGGAGGAAATAACAACAGTAACAACAGCAACAGTAACAACAGCAACAGTAGCAACAACAATAACAACAACAGCAGTAGTAACAACAACAGTGGAACTGGTGCCGGCGGAAACGGAAGTGGGGGTTGTGCGACTCCTTCGGGTCAAAACGCTAATAGCCAGAACACTGCTCATCAGTTGTCATCGGCCAACCAAGCGCAATCACAATCTCAAACGGGCAGCCATGACCGATCCGTAGTGTCCAGCACGGGAAACGACTTTATACGACATCAACCTCCGACCTTTCGACCTCCGCCGGAGTTCCATCCTCCGTTTTTTCCCAATAGCAATGGTATTTTCCGACCGGGTTTCACGACAGGCTATCAGCACCCAGCTCACCATCACCCACCCGTGATTCAACATACTCCTATTCAACACAACTCAGTCCAAAACGGTAAGTGGCGTTTATTTTCTTTCCTTTCATTGTTTTAAAGAACAGCCTCAACGTCATGGGTACTGTACAGCAAGAACTTTGCAACTGGAAACTACGATCACAATATTTCTATTTTCTTTGATAACTCATTCCCAGAAGTAATCCTTATTTCATTCATGCTGTTCATTTATTCAGTTACGCGTTAGGTATACAAAAGGAAATATGCTACCTTTAACACCTTAATATATGAACAGTACCTATTATTTCACGAACCAGCCTTTCAAAACACACACACACGCACGCACATGCACTCACACACACACACACACACACACACACACACACACACACACACACACACACACACTCCCATACACACTTATATACGTTTACACACACTTAAATACGCACACACATCCATGCACATTTACCGCACTCATTATGCCATACTGAGTATGCCTGAGTATTAAGATAGCCATAGAAAAGTTTGTATAACATTAGAATATTCCATTTTCTCCAGTTAAACCATGAGGTTTTCTGTGGATCAAACTAAGCCAATAATAACCTATTCTAGTAACTTCTTTTTCACCTGCTTTGCATATTTGTAGTTGGTGTGAAGTTCAATGACCTCCGTGATGAATATACGTGTCTACTATATGTTCTTGTACTGAGATAATATCTAAGACATGTGTTACGTGGTAACAATGCATTATTTGTATATTGCTGTTAAGCTACTGGGAGACCACTTTAATGTACTTCCTGGGATCACTCACTGGATTATGTTTACATAGCCAGACGATCTGTTAATCTAGAAATACGATGAAATCATAAGTGGAGCGCATTGACATCTTAGTATTTGCGCGTGCATACATATATATGCATACGCTACTATACACATATAGATACACACACACATCTATAAATGTATATGCATATATATGTGTCTGTCTGCGTGTGTGCTTATGAACATTATATATATATATATATATATATATATATATATATATATATATATATGTCTATCTATCTATCTATCTATCTATCTATCTATCTATCTATATATCTATATCTCTCTCTCTCTCTCTCTCTCTCTCTCTCTCTCTCTCTCTCTATATATATATATATATATATATATACTCCTTGTTGACTCCAATTTTTTTCAATTATACACACACACACACACATACACACACACATACGCACATATATATTTATACATACGTCCACACATATTTATGAGTATCTGTGTTGTGCAAAACAAAAGTAAATATCTCAATACATAAGTAGTGGATAACTATTCCTTATGTAAAAGTATATGATATCTTAGAGCAAGGAAATAGTTTCATTTTTCTATAATGTTAAGTTGGTACAACTCATAAATTACACAGATAGAGTATTCAATGTATACATAAATTCATACATGCATACATACATACATACATACATACATACATACATACATACATACACATCTCCGTTTGGAGAGAGTTCTTTCATATGTTTACAAATTCTGAAAATATACCAACGACGAAGTTTTATTACGACTTCACTTGAAAATCTAATACATATTTAAGAAATCAATATTGTAGTCAAAGATATAGTATGAAGCCATAAAACATGGCTTCAATAGTTATATTCTGACAATGACCAGAATCAGACATTGTGGTTTGAAATCGTTGCTCAGACAAGAGATGTACAAAAGGATGAAGATTCATTGCAAGTATCAGAAATCTTCCTGGCATGAAATATTAGCAACATGTTGAGTTGATATCAAGTTGAACAACTTACTAACTTTATAATGCCTAAAGTATCTCTATGCAGGAAAGAAAAATTATTTTCGGTCGTTTTCCGGTAAAGTGTAAAGTGTGCGTTTGATGTGAGCAATTAAAAGAAAAACTAACAGACACGCGCCTGCCCTACACACATGTACAAACACAACAACCGCACATTAATTCTGCAGTAACCAACAAGCATTATAATTGTTTGCATGCAATAATGTTGTTCGGCTCGAAAATTATCCTCAGAGGTCATCGACGCTTTCAATTTTGTCGTATATTTTCTTGTATAAGTATATTATTTGAAGCACCAAGAGTTATTTTCAATAGGTTATTTGGTAAATAAAAGCAAAGTATGTAATAGACAGACAGACAGATATACATATATATATATATATATATATATATATATATATATATATATATATATATATATATATATATATATATATATATATATATATATATATATATAGCGAGAGAGAGAGAGAGGGTGGGTGAGAGAATATGTTTGTGAGAGAAAGAGAGACAAAAGGAGAGAGAGAGAGAGAGAGGAATTATCAAATTGAGAGTCGAAATGGATGAGCGAGCATGTTCCATACAGATTTAAATATGGGTAAAGATATTTGCGTTAGAGGAAGAGGATAATCGCCATCGGTCCATGGCCATATCAGGCCCACATATTCTTCCTGTTTTATGTTCAAACCTCTCACAGCTACTCTACAATGTCATTCTGAAAATAAGCGATCACATCATTGAAATCTCGAATCGAAGAGATAATGCATGATTAATTCAAAACCATGTGAATAAATAAGTGTAGCATTTGACGGTGTAATCTGGTTGCTAAACGGTTAATGGTTTGGATCGGAAGGCAGAGATTGCAGTCCTGACCTGCATAGTTCTCCCACATTGATTAGAAGAATGCAGTTGATGTTTATGTTGATCGTTTACACCTGTAGACTTATTAAGATTTATAGGAAAAACACCCCCAAATTAAAGTACATTTTCAAATCAAACGTTAACATATTATTCTACGTATTTAAATAACATTGATCTAGTTCATTGCACTTTCAAGTAGAGTAATACGAGCCTTGTGAATGCTGATTTAAGAAAGTAGTTTATTCCGACAAATAACCGTGCCTAAAGGATTTAACTAATCATCAGTGAATGAAGAATTGATCTGGAACCACCAAGGCAGCTGAAAATATATTGTATGTAGATCGACATGCATTTGTGTATGTTTTTTTGTTTTTGCACTTTTATTTGTGTCTGCGTCTGCCTCATCACCTACGCATTATCTTCGACTGTTAACAATGATATCCCTCCTACGAGGAGTTACATTATAACAATGTCTTCTAAGAATTAGTATTGGCAAGGAAACAGAACTCTAAAATATCCAGTATCGAAATGATAATGACATAGAACAGGATTTTTATTTTGCGGTGATATTACGATAGGCTTTTTTTTCTTCTTTTTTTTTTTTGGATATTTTAGTGCGTTTTAGTTATCACAAACTGGGTCACCGTCGTGATGGATAACATTTGGCTGTAGGAAAATAACAAAGTAAATTAAAGAGTAATTTTCAGACTTATGTATTGGTTGTCAAGTTATCATTGTTGAAAGCATTTTAAAGTAAAATCCTGTATGATGCACTTTTGACGTTGGATAGCAATGTTATACATTAAAATACGATCAGTGTGTCTCAATGGTCAACATTGGAAAAAAAAAAAAAAAAAAAAAAAAAAGAAAAAGAGTGAGCGAAGTAAAAAAAAAAAAGCAAAAGAAAAACATTGAAAATAGAAAAACACTTTCTCTGCGTGCTTCGAAACAAAAGAAGGATGTTCCAATCCACCTTACAAAGAGGGAAGACAGTTGCAAGTATCCAAGAGGCACGACGAGGAAACGAAATAATGGCTTTCGGTTACAAACAGTCAAGGTGATGTTTTCTTCCTGGGTAATTAATTCTGACGTGACAGTGAGCACGCGTAGGCGCTTAAAAGAGGAGGAAGAAAATTATTATTATTATTATTATTATTATTATTATTATTATTATTAATAATAATAATAATAATAATAATAATAATAATAATAATAATAGCAATAATAATAATAATAAGAAGAAGAAGAAGAAGAAGAAGAAGAAGAAGAAGAAGAAGAAGGAGAAAGAAAGAACTGAAGACTGATTTTAAATAAACATTGAAGTAGTTAAGATTTTTAGGAAGGTTTTCCTGTCAACATGTTGCATTATAACAATATCATACGTTTCTCAATTCAGGAAGATCTACGGCAGTTGCTGATATGTCATTGTGTTCATGTATTTATGAGTCGTTTCATGGGATTAATACTTTATGTACACATAATTCTAACATAATTTCCTCGTGGATAATACGCTCGTTATTCGCAAAGAACACGCTGCAATCCCGGAATTTCTTTGATCCGTTACGTCGTAGATAGCAACCACTTAGGATTCTTGGAACTTCTATTTTGCTTTCTTAAATACCAGCCACAGCCAGAATTTTGGTTCCTCTAATTTAGTTTCGTGTAAAGATCGTTGTATTTCAACAAATACGAGAATAGCAATTGCTGTATTTGTGACGCTGTTATACTTTTATCAAAGGGAGATTCCGATTAGCCAGCTAGACAGATTTATGTAGTCATTTTATCTGCAAGAAATAGGAGCCATTTGTTCCATTTCCATTGATCATTATGTTATTGCAAAACAAAGGCCACACATTGGATATTGCAGTACTATATATATATATATATATATATATATATATATATATATATATATATATATATACATACATACATACATACATACATACATACATACATACATACATACATACATACATACATACATACATACATCGTGAAGTATATTTGCCACTTAAATGTGGCTAACCACTAAAGGTGGATGCTACTGTAGCTTGTGGCTATTGACACACTTTCAGTGCCCTATACGACGGGCTTCTTTAAGTTTCCGTCTACCAAATCCACTCATAAGGCTTTGGTCGGCCCGTGGCTATAGCAGAAGACACTTACCCAAATGCCACGCAGTGGGACTAGACCACCCAGAATAGTGTGATATATGTATATGTATGAATAGGTATGCATCTGAGTGTCCTTCTGTCTGTATTTGTCTCTCCTCTATCATCGTTTAACAACCGGTGTTGATGTGATTGCATCCCCATAACATAGCGGTTCGGCAAAAGAGCCCGATAGAAATAGTACTAGAGTTAAGGAATTAGTCCTAGGGTTCCTTCAAGGCGGTGCTCCAGCATGGCCGCAGTCGAATGACGGGAAACAAGTAAAAGAATAGAAGTAAAAGAATATATGAGATCGATAGTTAGATAGACAGACAGGCAGATAGACAAACAAACAGACAGACGGATAGACAGACAGACATACAGACAGATAGGTAGACAGACAGAGAGACAAACAGACAGGTAGATAAATAGATAAATAGTAGATAGATAGATAGATAGATAGATAGATAGATAGACAGAGGCAGTTATTCGTGTGTGTGTGTATTGTGTATTACACCTAAACGCAGGAATGCAAAAATTTTGCATAGAAAATACACTGACATTTATATACAACATATACACACGTTGCACCCTGATTCTACTCCAAACTCACATGTGCACTCATTATTACTCTCTCTCTCTCTCTCTCTCTCTCTCTCTCTCCCTCTCTCTCTCTGTCTGTCTCTTTCCTTCTTTCTCTCTTTCTTTCTTTCTCTTTACAAATACTTGTAATTCTCTCATCGTGTCGCCATCATCAAGATTTTTATCTGACCTGTGTAACCTGTGATATATTTATTTATTTATTTATTTATTTATTTATTTGTTTGTTTATTTGTTTGTTCATATATTTATTCATTCATTCATTCATTCATTCAATAATTCGGTTTAATTCTCATTCCTTTTTTGTGTAACTGTTGTACCGAATAAACGGTGAAAGACATGAAAAGGAGTGAAACATATTTTCGTCGCCTTGCCGGCGAGGAGGATGTTGATGTAGCATGTGTCGGTGTGTGCACATGTGTAAATGTTTGTGTGTGTATGTGTATATATATATATGTGTGTGTGTGTGTGTGTGTGTGTGTGTGTGTGTAACGCATTGTTTGTGCGTATGCATTTACGCGCGCGGTTGCTTTTGTGCGTGTGCAACCATGTGTTAAGGTGTGTGCGCACGTGTGTCTATGCTTTTGCAAGTATGCATTTACGTCTTATTTTATGTGTGTACATTTGTTTTGTTTCTTTTATATATTTTTGGTTCTGTGTGTGCGCGTTTGTGATTGATTATAGGTCAGCGCACGTGTGTCTTTGCGTGTGTGCATGTTCGCGTGTGTCTATGTCTATCTCTGCGTTTGACAGCTGAGTGCTTATATAATTTATCTGTATGTGCCAGTGTGTATGAAATTGTGTAAGTGTGTGTTATATTTCTGTATGTGAATCTCTATATGTATATACGTGTATATTATATTTTCTGTGTGCGCTTATAAAGTTTTCGCAGTTACCTTTTAGCCCTAGGCTAGCCCTAATCGAGCAAACCTATGCTATATGACATTCCATGCGTGACCATCTCGTCTTTATTTTTACCTGCTGGAAACTCAGGGTCTTTATATCTAGAACGGTTTCTTCTTTAACACGTTGGTGACGTGTGATTTGGGGGACATTTGGATGCTATTTCTTGCAGGTCGTATAAACACGTAGGTTCCCTCCTTAGATTATGTGTCTATGTGTATATGTGTATATCAATGTAGTGTATGTACGTGTATGAGTGTACCTGTGTATTGTGCATGTATATTTGTAAACTGAGGTACTGAAAGACAATAGTGCAAATTACAAACGTACGTTTTTCTCTTTTTTAAATATCCTTTTTGCTTGTGTTTTGTGTGTGGTATGTATGTATGTGGGAGGGTGGGTGATTGGGGTTGTGGCGAGGTTTCTTACAAAAATTGACGTCTGCAACGTGGACGGCTGCTTCTGTACGATTTCTTTGTGTGATCAATATATAACATATTGTTTCCATGGGAACGAAAGCGTGCCTTATCACAGCCGCTTCTACCTCAAACAACATCAGGACCACCACCACCACCACCACCACATTAAGTACCGCAATAAAAAAAACACACACACCAGAATTACCCCTCCAATTGCGAACAGTACCGAACCGTCAACAACATCACCACCACCACCACCACATTAAGTACCACAATAAAAAAAAACACACCAGAATTACCCCTCCAATTGCGAACAGTACCGAACCGTCAACAACATCACCACCACTACCACCACATTAAGTACCGCAATAAAAAAAAAAACACACCAGAATTACCCCTCCAATTGCGAACAGTACCGAACCGTCAACAACATCACCACCACCACCACCACATTAAGTACCGCAATAAAAAAAAACACACCAGAATTACCCCTCCAATTGCGAACAGTACCGAACCGTCAACAACATCAGGACCACCACCACCACCACATTAAGTACCGCAATAAAAAAAAACACACCAGAATTACCCCTCCAATTGCGAACAGTACCGAACCGTCAACAACATCACCACCACCACCACCACATTAAGTACCGCAATAAAAAAAAACACACCAGAATTACCCCTCCAATTGCGAACAGTACCGAACCGTCAACAACATCACCACCACCACCACCACATTAAGTACCGCAATAAAAAAAAAAACACACCAGAATTACCCCTCCAATTGCGAACAGTACCGAACCGTCAACAACATCACCACCACCACCACCACCACCACATTAAGTACCGCAATAAAAAAAAAAACACACCAGAATTACCCCTCCAATTGCGAACAGTACCGAACCGTCAACAACATCAGGACCACCACCACCACCACATTAAGTACCGCAATAAAAAAAAAACACACCAGAATTACCCCTCCAATTGCGAACAGTACCGAACCGTCAACAACATCAGGACCACCACCACCACCACATTAAGTACCGCAATAAAAAAAAACACACCAGAATTACCCCTCCAATTGCGAACAGTACCGAACCGTCAACAACATCACCACCACCACCACCACATTAAGTACCGCAATAAAAAAAAACACACCAGAATTACCCCTCCAATTGCGAACAGTACCGAACCGTCAACAACATCAGGACCACCACCACCACCACATTAAGTACCGCAATAAAAAAAAAACACACCAGAATTACCCCTCCAATTGCGAACAGTACCGAACCGTCAACAACATCAGGACCACCACCACCACCACATTAAGTACCGCAATAAAAAAAAAACACACCAGAATTACCCCTCCAATTGCGAACAGTACCGAACCGTCAACAACATCAGGACCACCACCACCACCACCACCACATTAAGTACCGCAATAAAAAAAAACACACCAGAATTACCCCTCCAATTGCGAACAGTACCGAACCGTCAACAACATCAGGACCACCACCACCACCACATTAAGTACCGCAATAAAAAAAAACACACCAGAATTACCCCTCCAATTGCGAACAGTACCGAACCGTCAACAACATCACCACCACCACCACCACATTAAGTACCGCAATAAAAAAAAAACACACCAGAATTACCCCTCCAATTGCGAACAGTACCGAACCGTCAACAACATCACCACCACCACCACCACATTAAGTACCGCAATAAAAAAAAAACACACCAGAATTACCCCTCCAATTGCGAACAGTACCGAACCGTCAACAACATCAGGACCACCACCACCACCACATTAAGTACCGCAATAAAAAAAAAACACACCAGAATTACCCCTCCAATTGCGAACAGTACCGAACCGTCAACAACATCACCGCCACTACCACCACATTAAGTACCGCAATAAAAAAAAACACACCAGAATTACCCCTCCAATTGCGAACAGTACCGAACCGTCAACAACATCACTACCACCACCACCACATTAAGTACCGCAATAAAAAAAAACACACCAGAATTACCCCTCCAATTGCGAACAGTACCGAACCGTCAACAACATCAGGACCACCACCACCACCACATTAAGTACCGCAATAAAAAAAAACACACCAGAATTACCCCTCCAATTGCGAACAGTACCGAACCGTCAACAACATCACCACCACCACCACCACATTAAGTACCGCAATAAAAAAAAACACACCAGAATTACCCCTCCAATTGCGAACAGTACCGAACCGTCAACAACATCACCACCACCACCACCACATTAAGTACCGCAATAAAAAAAAAACACACCAGAATTACCCCTCCAATTGCGAACAGTACCGAACCGTCAACAACATCAGGACCACCACCACCACCACATTAAGTACCGCAATAAAAAAAAAAACACACCAGAATTACCCCTCCAATTGCGAACAGTACCGAACCGTCAACAACATCACCGCCACTACCACCACATTAAGTACCGCAATAAAAAAAAACACACCAGAATTACCCCTCCAATTGCGAACAGTACCGAACCGTCAACAACATCACCACCACCACCACCACATTAAGTACCGCAATAAAAAAAAAACACACCAGAATTACCCCTCCAATTGCGAACAGTACCGAACCGTCAACAACATCAGGACCACCACCACCACCACATTAAGTACCGCAATAAAAAAAAACACACCAGAATTACCCCTCCAATTGCGAACAGTACCGAACCGTCAACAACATCAGGACCACCACCACCACCACATTAAGTACCGCAATAAAAAAAAAACACACCAGAATTACCCCTCCAATTGCGAACAGTACCGAACCGTCAACAACATCACCACCACTACCACCACATTAAGTACCGCAATAAAAAAAAACACACCAGAATTACCCCTCCAATTGCGAACAGTACCGAACCGTCAACAACATCACCACCACCACCACCACATTAAGTACCGCAATAAAAAAAAAACACACCAGAATTACTCCTCCAATTGCGAACAGTACCGAACCGTCAACAACATCACCACCACTACCACCACAATAACTCTACGACCAGTACTATAACCTCAACAAACAACATCATAGCCATTGCCACCACCACGAACAATACAACAATTACCACTTCCATCGTCACTATCGTCATCTCTACAATAATTAACATAACCACCACCACCACCACCACCACCACCATTCACCCCCAACAACAATTAACGCCATCAGCACCACCATTATTAATACCACTCCATCATCATCACCACAACAATTTCCACCCACCACCATCACAACCATGATCTCCAACAATTACCCACACTTACTATCGCTCCATTATTCACCAAGAAAGTATTAAACACTGGAATCCCATTGGCACGATCGTTAACACGTCGGGAAAAATTCCGCATATTATTTTTCTCCAGTTCTTTACGTTCTGAGTTCTAATCCCGTTAACATTGACTTTTCTTTTTATCCTTTCGAGATCGATAAAATGAATTAGTAGTCTGTTTTTTTTTTTTTTTATCTTAAGAACATTAGTTGTGCATATATGCGAGGAAGTGAAAAAAGGACGACGTTAGCAGTATGCTATGGTTTTCTGTATTCTTTGCCAAACCAAACTAAACTAAACATATCATCTTTACGAGGTGACCCTAGTGGCTTTATGATGTTGGTGCAGATGAAATTCTAAGTTGAGTTTTTTCGTCGCTTATGAGGTTTACCTGTCCAAAGAAATCATTTGTTTTGGCCGCGAGTTGTTTGCACTCTAAACCAGCAACGCTTTCAGTCACCTGCTTACCATATTCTGTCCCCGTTAAGGTGGTGAGCTGGCAGAATCGTTAGCACGCCGGGCAAAATGCTTAGCGGTATTTCGCCTGTCTTTATGTTCTGAGTTCAAATTCCGCCGAGGTCGACTTAGCCTTTCATCCTTTCGGGGTCCATACATTAAGTACCAGTTACGTACTGTGGTCGATCTAATCGACTGGCCACCTCCCCCGAAATTTCGGGTCTTGTGCCTAGAGTAGAAAAGAAAATAAGTACCAGTTGAGCACTGGGGTTAATGTAACCGACATATCCCCTCCCACGAACTTGCTGGCTTTGTGCCATAGTTTGAAATCTGTATTTAGTACACATCAGAGAATAGTGGGGAGCCAACAAATAAGTGTAAAAGAAAGAGTGAATTAGGCGGAGGAAAGGAAGAGTTTGATAACAATAACAGCAGTTACAAAGATCCACACAGTGTAAATAATAATAATAAAGCTTATTTACGATAAGAAAAAAAAAAAAAAAAAAAGAGCTCTTAGCCATCGCAGGTGAAAAGTCACGTTTCGGTTTCGAATACAAGAATACAAAGGCTTACAGTACATCGTGAGAAAAAAGATAGAAAAGAAAGAAAAGAAACTGTATTTCAAAAGATTAAAAGGGGTACACGAAACCAATAAAGAACAAAAGTGATCCATAGTGAAAGCAACACCAACAAATACAACAAAAGACGGACTGATTCTTATATAGACATAAAACCTAAACTAAGTAAGAGAGGGTAAACGGTTTCTTTTTTCACGTTCTTGCATTTCCTAAGGGCGCCAGTATATCTGTTTTGTTTGTTTTTTGCTTTCCGTTTCCCATGGGCGCCA
The DNA here is from genome assembly GCF_046866305.1 of Octopus bimaculoides. Lineage (NCBI taxonomy): Eukaryota > Metazoa > Mollusca > Cephalopoda > Octopoda > Octopodidae > Octopus > Octopus bimaculoides. The sequence continues at coordinate 69,781,997 of NC_142934.1, read as the reverse complement.
ATTATTTAGACAAATTGTCATTTTATGTATTTACTTATTTATTATTTTTACCGGCAAGTGAAACCCGGTCATGGTCCCAATACGAGACACAATGGTAATGACATTGATGATGATGATTATAAATATCGTTATGAGGGTTATAATAAAAGTTTTTATTTTTAACAAAGACAAAGCTACGAGAAGTAGAACCGAATGGAACAACATCACTATATTGAATTAAAAATACAATGCGAACATTTCAAACGGCAGGATTTGATCACAGATTCAAGAGTCTACTATCGTAAATCACATACTCTGGTACTTAATCTATCATAGATCATTCAAATTGCATGACATTTATTATCACCCACACCCGTCTAATCAACAACAATAGCCAAGTTTATAGGTACAATATTGATTTCTCTGCTTTTGTTTCACCTCTGTGGCACTATTATTATCACCATCCCTGTCCATGACATACGTATTATTACCCCCAATATTTTCTATCTACCCCCCACACCACCCAATTAGTCCCATCACCAATATCACAATTAGTGCAAACAACACCGCCATCACCACCAAAATCTGCTTCACTACCACAAACCAGTATCATTGCCGCCCGTAGCCCCCACAAAACCAGGATCGTGATCACTGCGAACTAACTAACTCTGCACTATCTTTATCCGTTTATGCGTCCCAGTCTAAAGGCTGTGACATACTGGAGCACAACTACACCCCACCCCCCCACCACGCACACACGTATATAAACCAAACAACAATGAATTTCCTGCATTACAATTAGCACCACCACTACCACGACTACGACAGCCATCACCAACCGATTGCTAATACAGAGGTCATCGTTATCATCATCATCATCACCATCACCATGATCATCATCATCACCATCATCATCATCATCATCATCGTCGTCATCATCATCATCATCATCATCATCATCCTCATCCTCATCCTCATCTTCATCACCATCATCATCATCATCATCATCATCACCATCATCATCATCATTATTAAGCTGCTCTACCTTTTCTTCTTACTCCTAATCGGCAGCACCGCGATCATTTAAACACCAAGTACCACCGCTGGCACAATTTATCATTCTTAATACTTTGAAATCATCATACTTTTGTCTCCCCGCCACACAAAAAAAAATAAAAAAAAAATTTAAACGTCCCACAAAACTACCAGTCAACCAGCCAACTAACCAATCAACTGTCCATTAAGCCAACGAGCCACCCAAACAACGTGCCAAATAATCAGCCAAGTGATTTCAAAAACTTCAATAAATAGAGGTTTTAATGCAATTAGTAAAAAATAAAAAAAAAATAAAAAAATAAATAAAAACACCCTCGAAGAATGTCGAAATTCTAAAAGCAATGATCAAGGGAGACAACTTCCAATAAGTTAACTGCGTGTTATCTTTAAAGCTAAATGGTAAAAGTATCAGATATAATTTTCGCGGTATCTCCTATATTCTCACTAGGCGGCCTTAAAAGCAAGATCCACTGTGATATTCACATGTTTAGATGTTATCCCTAACTTACACTTGGGTGAACTTTCGAGGTTATGTTTCTTGCTTGTTGTTCCCGATTTTAAACATTTACAGTGAGTTTTGCATACTGGATAATCTCAGGTGGTTGAAGATTTTAAACCTCAATTCACTTCGCATTCTTATGTGAGACCATATCTTGTTTGTACTTCGTGTGCACACCTCATCCTCCATCTCAACGAATTTTTCCTCAGCCATATAGTTAAAAAGTTACAAATGAAGGATTTAATCTGAAATAAATAAAAAATAAAAAAAATATATTTATAAACCGAAATAAAATGGAAAAAAAAGAAGGGAAAAAGACAGGATGATGAAGGCTCAAAACATCATTAATAATAGATCTACCCCCTCAGAGCTGGTCTGGGGACAAGACAACAACAAAAACAATTATACTACGAAATACTCAGCCAATGCAACCTACCACATAGAAAAAAATGGCGAAGAAAAAATTTAGAACAATCATGGGGCGAGAAGATGCATGGCATTGCACCATGTTTCGCCACCAACCTGCCTGCCCGTCTGCCTGTCAATCTCTCTCTCTATCTCTCTCTCTCTCTCTCTCTCTCTCTCTCTCTCTCTCTTTGTCTATCTCTTTCTCCATCCATCCATCCATCCATCCATCCATCCATCCATCCATCCATCCATTCATCTATCCATCTGTCTGTCCGCCCGACAACCTATCTATCTATCTATCTATCTATCTAAGGGTGAACTAGTTAAGAAGCTAGAAGAGGCAATTAGAAGTGGCATCGCATCCGACGTTTTGGCGGCGAGGTTGGCCCTTGACCAACACTTCAACGCCAAACACGAAGGGTGCGTTGTCAGGGCTAGGATGCGTGCTCTAAGAAACGAAGGTGTTGGAGCCGCACGAGAGGCCCGGGTGGCGGAGGCGCAACAGGGCAACAAAGCCACCATTCGGTCTCTGGTGGACGAACAGGGGCGCGAACTGCTCGAGCCAAGCAAAATGTGTGAGGCCTTTCAGCGGCACTTTGCTCGACTGTTTGGGACGAATGGCGAGCGAGAACGCAGGGTGGACTTCAGTGCCTACCTGCACAGCCTGCCACGACTCTCGGCAAGAGAGGCGGAGTGCTGCGAAGGTGCCATCACGGCGGCGGAAGTGAGGGACGCGATGGCGGGATGCTCGAGGGACAAATCTCCGGGTTTGGATGGTCTGCCCTACGAGCTTTACAACTGTAAGCCAGACTTGTTTGGAGACGTCTTGGTGGCGGTGTACTGCAACTGGCAGCAAAACGGGAGCATTCCCGGTTTTGTGAGTCGAGGAGCCGTAACGCTGCTGAAGAAAGATCCAAACAAGGGGGACGTCATAGATAACTTTAGGCCCATCACTCTGCTCAATGCAGACTTGAAAATTTTGGCCAAGGTGTTAGCCAAGCGGTTGGCGCTTGTCATCGAGAAACTGATCGGCAAGGCGCAAACGTGCGCGGTGCCGGGCAGGAGCATCCATGACAACCTCCATCTGATGCGCTACATCATAGAGAGGGTAGTTAAGGAACCTGGCATGGGTGGGGCCCTGGTCAATTTAGATCAATCGAAAGCTTTCGATAGGGTAGACCATCAATACTTGGAGGCTGTCCTCATAGCAGCCGGCTTCGGTCCCATTTTCCGCGGCTGGATGGCTGCCTTGTACAGAGGCATCCGTTCGGTAGTTCGCGTCAATGGGCATCTATCAAGACCCTTCGACATTGCACGTTCGGTCCGTCAGGGATGCCCCCTCTCGTCGCTTCTGTACGTGTTGACTCTCGAGCCACTACTGCGGAAGCTGGCGACGCTGAGGGGCATCCCGCGAGAGTTGGGATGCGGGACGAGCGTGTCGGCATACGCGGACGACGTCACCGTCATAGTGTCTAGCCAAAAGCACATCGAGCTTGTCGGCGAGACACTGAGAGACTACGAAGCGGTAACGGGAGCGAAAATCAACCGGGATAAGTCAGTGGGCTTGCGGCTCGGCACCTGGAGAAGCAACCCCATGCCGTCAAGTAGCGCCTCCGTCGTGGGACGTTGGACTGACGGTCCGGTTGAGATGCTCGGGGTCTGGTTTGGTCCAGACCTCCAAACGGAGAAGAACTGGGACGAGATAACGAGAAGGGTGGCCACTCTAGCCCGGCAATGGGCCGAGAGGAAGCTTTCCTTGAAAGGTCGGGCGGAGGTGGCGAACACGTACATCGCGTCCGTCATCTACTACCGCCTGACCGTCGTTCCTTGTCCCGACCCTACCATCACCAAACTGGAGCGCATCCTCTTCCGCTTCTTGTGGAAAGGAAGCGTTCCGATGGTTAGGCGATCCGTTTGCTGCCAACACCCGTTAAAAGGAGGACTGGGCATGCCGTGGTTGATGATGCGCAGACACGCGCTGAGACTGCGACATCTCCGGCTCTACGTAGACAGCGGTGAACAGGTGTGGTCACCGTTTGTGCGGCGCGCTTTCCCGCAGCTCGTCTCCATGACCGAACTGCAGTCATGGATCAAGAAGAGGCCGAGGAAGGGCGAATGGCACCGCGAGTGTCGCGCTGCTCTTCGGCAACTCCAACAACCCGGGTCAACCTTGAGCGACTGCATCACAACTAACGCATTCTATAGTGGATTAGTGGAGGGAAGGTACGACGACGATCTCGGGGCGAACCTGGGCGTCGACGAGGAATACCTGACCCGCCTGTTTAAGACGACCTTCGGGCCGGGACCTATGGACAACTTCCAGAGATCCCTGGCCTGGCAGTGCTATCGAGAAGCACTACCCGTTCGGGATAAGCTCTACAGGCATGGCTCGAGAAACACGGGGCCGACCTGTCCGAGATGCCGGCAGAGCGACGAAACCGTTCTGCACGCACTCGTACAGTGTCCCACCATTTCCGAGCTGTGGGCTTACGTCGAACAACTGCTATCGCGTGTGGGACGAGTCGGTCTATCAGCCGAGTCTATCGTGAATATTGCCGCGCCTCCTTCCTTTAAACGGGAAGGAAGAGCTATTTTCATCGTACTTGTGGCTATGGCGAAAGAATGTGTATGGTGGACGCGTCTGAAAGGTCTAGAGACAAAGACTTTCCTCTCTGGGCAATCTCTCATCAACTTCTTCAAGTATCACCTGAAGAGGAAGTTGAGAGTAGAAAGGGAAGTCCTGTCTAGTGAATGCTTCAAAAAAAGATGGGTGAATGTAGCAAGGATGGCACGTGTGAACGACGGAGCCATCTTGAGCATAACCCTATGAACAAGAAAAAAAATAAAACAAAAAGGCAAAAGAGAGTCACTTACTGTTATAGTTTCTTCAATGAGAATATTGACCAAGGTTACCGTGGTCTTTTCCGTGGGCTTTTCCTTCCACGGCTAAACCTAAACTGTCCTCCCCTCTTTTTACACGAGAACATTACTGTGTGATACACGATCCCTATTGATCGGCCTTTCCTTTTCTTTTTTTTTCGATCCCTTTTGATCGAACTGCCCCTTTTTCCCTTCCTACGATCCCTTTTGATCGACACCACCAATTTTTTTTTTTTTTTTTTTTTTTTTTTTTTCCTTCCTTCCCCCTCCCAAAAAGAAAAGCTCTACATTGTATTTGTCCCATCTTCGTTGAGCCCTGTGTGGCTAATAAAAGAAATGTATCTATCTATCTATCTATCTATCTATCTATCTATCTGTCTGTCTGTCTGTCTGTCTGTTTGTCTGTCTGTCTATTTCCCTAGTTAGCTAGCTACCTGCTTGTCTGTCTGTTTATCCAACCATCCCTCTGTCTGTCCGCCCGACGACCTGTCTGTCTATCTATCTATCTATCAATACGCACAGAAATACGCACACTCACACACGCACGCACATGCGCGCGCATGCACGCGCATGCACGCACGCACGCACGCACGCACGTGCATATGTCTGTCTCTGCATATTTTAATTCTTGCCTATCTGTCTGTCTCTTTTCTTATCGATCTCTGCTATCTTACGATCTGTTTTAATCATTATCTTCTATAACGATCTAATTCTATTCTTGTTTGTCTTTATCTATCCTAATCTTCCTCAACATCTATTTCCCTTTCTATCTCTTAACCTAACCGGCTTTTTCTATCCTTCTATACACACAACATAAGTACACAGGAAATGTAGAAGCGATGATAATCTACAACACACACACACACACACACACACACACACACACACACACACACACACACACACACACACTAACACACACACACACACTAACACACACACACACACACACATTTACGCATACATTCATGCATGCATACGTACGTTCATACAGCCATGTATATGTTCATACATTCATAGATTCATGCGTATATATATACATGTATGCATGCACACATACATACATACATACATACATTCATACTTACATACATACTTACATACATACATACATACATACATACATAAGTCGGTACATACAAGCATATGGCATGTATGCAACAGAATTAATTTAAACATACAATCCACGTATCCGTCTATACATACATACATATATGAATACGGAATTACGTATGTAATTACCTGTGTCTTTCCGCAAACATAGTCGCGTGTAAGTGCATACATACAGGCAAATACACACATGCACATTTACATTCATACGCATGCACACTCTTGCAGAGAACTATGGATATATGTGTGTGTGTGTGTGTATATATATATGAACACATATAAAATACGTGCATACATGTATAATTACATGTGCAGATACTCATGTGTGTATTTATAATTATAAAATTACGCATGCATATATACATACATACATGGATAGCTGTATATGTTTATAATTATATACATTTATCCATGCTCACAAATCTAAATGCATACATCTATACATAACTAAACATATAAATAAATATATATATATATATATATATATATATATATATATATATATATATATATATATATATATATATATAAAATAATATATGTATGATATCTTCAGGTCTGGAATAGTGTAACGTATAACGCCAGTAGTAGTAGAAATGACAGCAGCTACAACTACAGCAATATAAAAACGAAGAACAACAACAATATTAAAAACAAACCAAAATATATGATTACAAAAATTACAAAAATGTAAGAAGGAAAATATGTTAAATTCAATAGCAACACCCACTAAGAAAAAGTATTAAAAAGCCTACAACTACAATAACAAAGATATTAACAGCAGTATAATTTAGAGCAACAAGGCATTGAAACAAAACAAAATAAATAATAATGGAAAGGAGACAATATAAAACTGAAAGCGAGGAAAGAAAAACAAACGTAATCCCGATAAATACTAATACCAAGCAACACTGCTAATAACAATGACAATAACAATAACAATGACAATAACAGCAACAGCAACAATGACAAAAACAACAAACTGTAAGGCAGAAAGACAAACGGACAAACAAGTAAACAACCGTGCACCTTCTTCCCCACCTATTCCCTTCTTTTACCACCCGGTCGACACACTGTTCCACTGATACAGAAAATGAATAAACATGGCGGTAAAAGTAATAAACACCAGAACCAATCATCAGCGGCCTATCTCTTCGACGTCCCCCCCTCTCTCTCTCGCGCCCGCCCGCCCGCCATCGCCGTCGTCATCGTCTTCCTTGCCACCGCCAAAATCACCAGCAATAACAACAACGTCGTCATGTCGTCGTCGTCGTCGTCGTTGTCATATCATTAATATTATCATCATCATCATCATCATCATCATCGTCTTAATCATGATCATGTTCATGATCATCATGACGACGACGACGACCACCACCACCACCACCAACATTGACAAACAGTAGCAACAGTAACTACCCCCACCCCCACACACACACTTCCCCTTCCCCCCCTCAAAGCAAAATAAGTAAGAATGACAAATGATGGTGATGTCAATGTGGAATAAAAGAGGATGATGATGATGATGATGATGATGATGGTGATGGTGATGGTGATGGTGATGATGTCCTTATTGTTTGTGGTGTTGTTTTTGATAATAATACAAACAAAGACAACAACAGAAAGCGGCAAAAGTGGCATCAACAACAAAAACTATAGATATAGTAATTTAGAAAATAAAATTATAAATAACTAAACAAAAACAAGGATTAAAAAATAAAACAAAAAACAAAAAACAATACAAAACGAAAATGAGAAAAAAAAGAAGAAAAAAAAACAATTCTTTGTCTCCTTTCCTTTCCTATTCCTCTTCCCAAATCTCCTCATCAATAATAACAAGAATAATGATCATAAAAAACAATAATGCTGCTTCTACTGATGATGATGGCAATGATGATGATGATGATGATGATGGTGATGCTGATGATGGCGATAATGATGATGAAGACGATGATGATGATGATGATAATGATGATTTTAACAACGACGCCCTTCCTCGGTCCACCACTGCTCAACATTCAAAAGCTCTGAAATAAATCAAGCTATGAAACAGGGCTAAAAATAATAATAATAATAATAATAATAATAATAATAATAATAATAATAATAATAATAATAATAATAATAATAATTATAATAATAATAATAATAATAATAACAACAATATTTAAGAATCAAACAATATATATATATATATGTAAAGAACAAGGAAAATTAAAAAATAAAAGAAAGGAAGATTGACATATGAAATAAGACAAAGTTTTTTTGATTTTTTTTTCTTTTTTTAAAAAGCCATAAAGAAGAATAAGAGTTTTCTCCTCCTGTTTACTAAAACTGACTCAACTATTTTCTGTTGCTCGCCGATGCCAGAATACGAGATAATTACTCATCATAAGAGTATCATCCCGAATTCTGTGTTTCTGCGACAACAGCATGTGTCAGTATGTGTGTTTGTGTGTTTGTGTGTGTTTTTTTTTGGGGGGGGGGGTGAGTGTTTGTGTGTTTGTGTGTGTTTTTTTTTGGGTGGGGGGTGAGTGTTTGTGTTCGAATATGTGTATGTGTGCGTTTCTGTGTGTGTCTGTGTGTGTGTGCCTGTGTGTTTCTGTGCCTTCATATATATATATATATATATATATATATATATATATATATATATATATATATATATATATATATATATATATGTATATATGTATGTATGTATGTATATATATATATATATATATATATATATATATATATGTATATATGTATGTATGCATGTATATATATATATATATATATATATATATATATATATATATATATATATATATATATATATATATATATAAGTATGCTTGAATATATGTGTCTATGTGTATATATATACATATATGTATATTTTAAATTCTAAATCCAAATACATATGTACACATGTATGTATATATATATATATATATATATGTACGCATGTATGTATATATATATGTATATATGTGTATGTATATATGTATGTCAGTGTTTGTATGCTATTGTCCTTTTGATGCT
>NC_142934.1:69723035-69768035 GCF_046866305.1 Octopus bimaculoides | reverse complement strand
ACCATCACCACCACCAAAACCACCACCGCCACCACCACCATTACTACTACTACTACTACTACTACTACTACTACTACTACTACTACTACCACTACTACAGTCACCACCACAGTCATCATCGTTATCATCATCATCATCATCATCATCAACGTCTCTATGTTTTGAGGTTCAAATTCCGCCGAGGTCAACTTTGCTTTTCATCCTATCGGGGTCGATAAAGTAAGTGACAGTCGAGTACCGGTGTCAGTCTAATCGACTTACCCACATACACCGAAATTGCTGACCCCTTGCCAAAATTTGAAACCGGGCAGAATCGTTAGCACGCTGGACGAAATGCTTAGCTGTATTCCGCCAGTCGCTACGTTCTGAGTTCAAAATTCCGCCGAGGTCGATTTTGCCTTTCGTCCTTTGGAAATCGATAAAACAAGTACCAGTCGAACACTGGGGTTGATGTAATCGACTAGTCCCCTGCCCCCAAATTATTAGCCTTGTGCCAAAATGTAAAACCATTATTATTATTATTCTTAGGGTGGCGAGCTGGCAGAATCGTTAGCACGCCAGGCGATATGCTTAGCGGTATTTCGTCTGTCGCTACGTTCTGAGTTCAAATTCCGCCACGGTTGACTTTACCTTTCATCCTTTCGGTGTCGATAAATTAAGTACCAGTTATGCACTGGTGTCGTTGAAATCGACTAGTCTCTCTCCAAATTGCAGGCATTGTGCCATTAGTAGAAAGGATTATTATTATTATTATTATTATTATTATTATTATTATTAGTAGTAGTAGTAGTAGTAGTAGTAGTAGTAGTAGTAGTAGTAGTAGTATAGGCGTTAAACACCAGTTGTTGTTAATCTGTGTCGTAGCAACAATTACCAGAGGAGAACATAATGTAAAGAGAGCTGTTTTAATTTGCTCTTCCAACCGCATTCCAACCACCGCCATTCTTACAATGATCTTGTTGACATCACCAGCTACTACTACTACTACTGCTCTGTTTAAGCAACGACACTCAAAATCTTAAAGGCTTTAGTAGAAACAAGAAATGTCTTCGTATCTCAGACACTACATCCCCAACGCATCATCATCACAACCACAATTACAGTGCTTCTGGTTCCCATTTTTCCTCTTCCATCTTTTACCATCGTCGTTATCGCTGTTATACCTCTTCTTCCATCTCATTCGATACAGCGAAATGTTTGCCCATAACATCTTTGACAAAATTACCGAGCTCACGATAAACATCGTTATTTTCATCATCATGTCAGCATCAAAATCAACGGCGTCCAGATCAAAAAAATGAAAAAGGTGGTACTTTCTTCACCGTGTTATGATGGCAGCATCCACCTAGCCACTGGACATAACAGACTAAAAGATATCAGCCACATTTCCCTTTATTAATGCTAATCTTCTCGGAAACTTTCAATGATATAGTCCAAGACACACCATTCTTCGTTGTTATACGTCTTCTGAGTCGGGGCCAACTTCTGACATAGAAGCAATAAGGAAAAAGCAAAAAACAGTCATCGTCCTAAAAGGCACAACGACCGTAATGAGAATCATATTCATCATCATAACCTTCCTCGTCTTCCTCGTCTTCTTCCTCCATACATACATACATACATATTTACACACACATACACAAAAGCGCGTGTCTGGGTATAACCACGATACTTAAAGCAAAATGTGTTTCTGCACAAGATGAAGGTGAAGGGAGAGGGTAAGAAAGATGGATTGCAAATATCTATGCATCTGCATAACTATAGCTAGATACAAGTATCAAAGTACCAACAAATATTTATTTATGAACGTATGCTTACATGACTTAGAAATACAACCACAACCTGCTAAGTATTCAACCAACCTCATACAGAACCACACAAGGAGTTATGCACACACATATGATGCATATATATATATACATACATATATAATACACACACACACAGACACACACACACACACGTACACATAAGTGTGTGTGTTAGGAGGCTTGCGGTTACAGCTATATATTTAAGATGTTCAGTACATTTCGAAAATCCCCTTTGTCAAAGGATCTACATGCCAAATGCAACTTGACATGAGCAGTCACAGTCCTTGTATACCGATGTTTTGCAACAATGCACATCTTATTGCCAACTTAACTGTGCGCATATGTACAAGTACATGTGCACAGATATGCAGCCGAGCAATCTTATTGGCACACGGGGAAATACTGCTTTGAGAAGAGTATTCGTCTGTCACGAATTATGTGTTGTGTGAATCCATGAACTCTTATACTTATTCAAGTAAATCTCTCTCTCTATCTCTTTCTCTTTTCTCTCTCTCTCTCTCTCTCTCTCTCTCTCTCTCTCTCTCTCACACACACATGCACATAGAAGCATACACCTACTGTGAGGCCGCATTTATACATACTTTAAACCCATGACTTTATACCTAGAAATATTTCCTTCTCACACATGAGAGCACATATGCATGCGCGTATATAGACACAGACTTGCGTCAAAATCTTCATCTAAACACGTATGCATGCACACATGCATGTAAATCTACTTAAGTATATGCATTTAAAAGCACGCCAATATACTTATACATATTAGCTTACAACTTATAAGCACTCGTTAAATTCAAACGGCAAACATCATTTCTTATGTAAGTGCATGCTTGCGTTCATGCATATTTATGTATATATTTTGAGGATGTTTCATATATGTGTATGCATGTATAAATAAATACATCATCCGAATCATTTATTTATCACTTATATAAAAAATATAAATAGTATATATATTCTCACAAGAAAGCACCATTTAAAGTCGGATTACTAATAACCCTCAGTGGAAAATAGTGTATTGAATATCAAATGTATGTTATGTAAGAATATCCGTTTGATCTCTGTAAGAATAATAAAAACGATGATTTCAGTATTATATACTGGGCCCAATTTCATCTTCTTCATTCCCTAGAGGTCAGCTCTGACGAAATAGATCAATGATCAAGGCATTTCATCCGTGACCACGCCTTCTTTTTTTATGGCTATCAAAAGTGTCTTTCACATATTTAAAACAGTAGAGTGCGATTTGACGGTGATGTGTTTGCTATTTCTTGTGAATCAAGCAGTCACCTATATTTCCTCATAGTAGCATAACTTTTGAAGCTGCAGTGACTTTATATACTCGATCATTTTGAGGCGGTATATTACTGGCAATTTCTTGATTATTTCTATAACCATAGCAAGCTTAAATGAATTGTCACTATGAAATATTAATGGGTTTTCTTTTGATACAAGTTTAGCTTCAGTTGAAAATGATTAAAGTTGATTGATCTAACCCTTAAACGGCGAGAAAAGACTTACGTGAATCTGTGCTAAACGGGCAAAAATCAAAAATATCTCTTTTTCTTAAGGGAAATTATAATACTTATTTTCACTTTGTGTCTTTAATGAGCGAGACTCTTTATTCCACATTACTCCAATCCACTCAGGTGACAAAAAATGAGTAGTACTTATATTTCAAATGAGTCAGCCTTGTTACATTCTACGTCACGCTGAATCTCTCAGAGAACTACGTTAAGGATACGCGTGTCTGTAGAGTGCTCAACCACATGCACGTTGATTTCACGGGCAGGTTGTTCCGTTGATCGGATCAACTGGAACTCACGTCGTCGTAACCGACGGAGTGCCAGCTTAGGTACAAAAACTCTAATAATTATTAGTTCCTTGATGATGGCTGTATCCGTGTAAAGATTCTGAAACATTAGTTGATGTCCGCCATTTAAAGGTTAAAATAGTTATATATATTTTTTTATTATTTCCACAAGTGAGAGTAACAAACCTATGTACTGAAGTTCATTTTCATCGGTGCATTCCATTTCATCTCGCAGCCTTCTCTAAATATCACCCTAATTTTGATCATGATTAAAAATATAATTAAAAAAGAACATTCTTTTGCATCATTTCAAGTCAGACATCACCCAACAGCATACGTATTGCATTTTTAGCTGAGTGCAATTGGCCCACATCAATATATATCTCTGGGATGACAATAACAGAAGAGGATGGGTCTCTTCCAGATTAGAATTAAAACGGATATTTCTCAATACTGCAAGTTATTCTGGTCTGGCGCTCTACCAATTTTACGAGTCTACAACAGTAGGAGTACTTAATCATCATTGGTTTATTTGTCACAGGGTGACAAAGGAAGTAAATGATAAAATCGGTTGCAAAAGAAAAGAAAAAAAGCAACAACAAAAGAAAACATTGGAGAATTTTGCATGGTGCATAGATAAGAAAAAAATAAGGGATGGGGAACGTAGGGAGAGCTGGGTACCCTTCACACTTCTGAATACCTCCTAATAACACAAACAGCAACACTAGTAGTAGTAGTAGTAGTAGTAGTAGTAGTAGTAGTAGTAGTAGTAGTAGTAGTAGTAGTAGCAGCAGCAGCAGCATTAGTAGTAGGTATAGTAGTAGCAGCAGCAGTAGTAGTAGTAGGAGTAGTAGTAGTAGCAGCAGCAGCAGCAGTAGTAGTAGTAGTAGTAGTAGTAGTAGTTGCAGCAGCAGCAGCAGTAGTAGTAGTAGTAGTAGTAGTAGTAGTAGTAGTAGTAGTAGTAGTAGTATTAGCAGCAGCAGCAGCATTAGTAGTAGTAGTAGAAGTAGTTGTAGCAGCAGTATTAATAGCGGTTGTTGTTGTTGTTGTTGTTGTTGTAGTGGTGGTGGTGGTGGTGGTGGTGGTGGCATTGACACCATCTCTGTAGATATGCGCCTTACTGCAACTCGCCATCTTAAGTTCATTTTGTCGGTAGAACTAATAATGGACAAATCACAACTGAAGCTTTATTAAACCTGTTGCCATGGCAATGTGTAGCGAGTTGGAACCAGCACGTTTTACTCTAAGCACTACGTAGCGACAGATTTGCAATCACCAACCCCCCCCCCCCCCCCAATCCTAGAGCTTCTAATTGTCGTCAGCGGATGACACTGTTGGTGGTGGCGGCGGCGGCGGCGGCGGTGGCGGTGGTTTTGCTGCTGCTGCTGCTGTTGTTTTTCTTGTAGATATTGATGATGATGATGATGATGATGATGATGATGATAGTAATGACAACAACAACAACAACATTATGATGAAGCAGGAAAGTGGACCATACTAAACAATAACAACCTCCACAAGAGCTCAGCAGCCACCCACCCACCCACCCACCACTACCAGCCCACTCATAACCACCGCCATCTCTACCAGCAGCAACAGCAAACAGCAGCAAGTAGAGAAAAAGAGGAAAACTATTAACTACACTAATAGTAATGTTTTTCTTTTATAGCCATAAGGGTGACGGATGAGGGTGGGGTGGGGGGGGGTGAGTGGTGGTGCTGAAACGACAGAGGACAAATTATAAAAGCGACAAGGCTTTCTTTTCTTTCTTTTTTTTTTTTTTCGCATCGAATATGGAAAACAGAGACATGATAATAACAGTAATAATAACAACAATAATAATAATAATAATAATAATAATAATAATAATAATAATAACAATAATAATAATAATAATAATAATAACAATAATAATAACAATAATAATAATAATAATAATAATAATAATAATAACAGCAACAACAACAACAGTAATAATAATCATTATTATTATTAATAATATTAATAATAATAATCATTATCATTATCATCATCATTATTATTATTATTATTATTATTATTATTATTATTATTATTATTATCATTCTATCACAAATACTTGGAAGGAGATCTATGCATAACTGACGGGAGCCATACGTCTGGCAACGCGGGCGAATCAAGAATGCAAATAATAACAGTAACCGCCATGATGATGATGATAATAATAATAATAATAATAATAATAATAATAATAATAATAATAATAATAATAATAATATTATTATTATTATTATTATTATTTCAATGATGATGATGACGACGAGGAGGAGGAAAAGGAAGGGGAAGAGGAGTGGGGTGAGGATGGCAAATGTGATTACATTTATTGGTTTGGTAAATTATTGAAACATTTTGGCAATGATGATCGGGATGGAAATTAAAAAAAAACAGGGGCAAACCAGTTGATAAATGAAAATGTAAAATATAGGGCTGTTTGGCAACTACAAAAAGATATCTATGTCACACATATTACATTTTTTCATGTGTTATTGTTTTCTGGTACATACGAAACCGCTACAATGATTTTCAAAATCACTTTCGGATAAAGCGTTTTCTTTGGGCATTTTAAATACTTTTTTTTTTCTTTTTTTTTTTTCGAGGATCATAACTACTTGATCACATCAAACAAAGCACAAAGTTTACGGGCCTCAGACTTTGATACAAAAAGAAAAAAAAATATATATACATGATAACTATGTTAGTCATTATAATTAGAATCTTCTACTAATGAATTTTATAGAAACTTCATCTCCAAAGACGTGACACTTGAGTTACTTTTTGCCACCGTTATATTTCTAGAAAGAGAATTTCACGCAATTCGTTCTCTTATCTAGAATGAATGTACACCCTCCGTCTTAAATATAAATGCCACCAACATACACACACAAAATAGATGGTTGCCTCCAGTTAGATAAGATTAATGATGGAAACAATCAATGACACTTTTACCTTATTCGTATTTCTTAAAATATTTCTGGTCAATTTGTTATGCTGTTATTATATACATACGTGCACTGCACACACACATGCACACATTTAAGCATGTGTATGACCGTTGACTGAACACTATTCAGTTTTTTTTCTCCGTGTTTTTCTCCTTGTCTCCGTATTCTTTCTGTTGAAGAGCGTAGCTCGAAACGTCAAAGACTTTCCGTATTCCCGAGCGTCATACTAATATATACTTTTGTTATTTACACCACCTGTCCTCGTCTGTTGTTATTATTTGTATATTCTCCCATATATATATATATATATATATATATATATATATATATATATATATATATATATATATATATACACGACGGGTTTCTTTCGGTGTCCCTCAAACAAATTCACTCATAAATCTTTGGTCTGGCTGAGGCGATGGTAAAACACATTTGTCGAAGGTGCCACACAGTGAGACCGAACTCGGGAGCATACAGTTGGGCGGCATACTTCTTACCGCACAGCTACGCCTGCGCCTATATATATACATATATATATATGTTAGGATCCACAATGAGCAGAACTTACTTGCAGGTATTGGTAGTGCAAATCAGAGGTGCAATCTGTGTGGGTGTTTTTTCAAAACACTGTCTGGTTTAAAAAGCCACATCAGACGCCATGAAAGGGCTAAGGTGTAGGTGCAGGAGGTGGTCAAACTCTGTTTAAGGAGTAGACAACCACCATATATATATATATAAAATTAAATAAAACAGTAGGGTAAAAAATTGGATATTAATTAATATCTATTTAATACCAGGGAACAAATGAACAAACCATTTTCTGCTGAGATAAAGTTGGTATATATATATATATATATGTGTGTGTGTGTGTGTGTGTGTGTGTGTGTGTGTATTTATTTATAAATACACACACACACACACATACATATATGTATGGTATTTAGTATCCATCTTCGTTTTTTTTTTTTTCTGAATAAAGTCATGCCACAGATATTCCGAGTTATTTCTCTACTCCTGTGTCTCGCTGGAGTCGGTGTACAGTAATTGCTCATATATTTGGATAAATCTGTTCGATAGACTCTTCCTGCGCTAACTACTGTACAATCTCAGTGTATATTTACTTAATGTTTCTCTCTTCACTACTCCAGCAAGTATGAACTGAAAATTTGCAAATAAATTCATAATGCGACCAAGACATGACCAAAGTTGTCTTCCTTGCTTGTCTCCACCTCCAAAATGAATATGTTGTTAACCTTTGACTAATATTATTTGTTTCCTCACCATGTAATCATTCTTGGTTAGGATTACAATGTGCCTTTCATTAAATATGGTGACAATAAATTAACTGTTGGTTAGTTGATTGTTAGACGGCCTAGTCATAGTGGTAACGGTATCGTCTATGACTCTTTTCAAAGCTTGCGAGACTGTTTGGACAAAGTAAGAAGCTATTCTGAATCCAAAAACCTAGCTTTAAATGATTACAACTGAGTGGAGTCCTTTTAAGTACACTAAAATCAGATAGTGGCGTTTATTGGATGAAATGTTCCACACCAAAGAACCAACTTCAACACAGTTTCCGTTTACCAAGTACCACTTGCATAGAATTAGTTAACGCGAGACTAAGCTTGAAACTACTAACGTGATGCGAAGTAAGATGAACTCGCAACCTGTCGGATTGTGAAATGAACTAGCTAGGTCTCACTTAGATAAGTAAACAGATAAACAAAAAATTAAGAAATTTATTAAAGATATACAGATACATAAAACAAAACAAAAAAATGAAGTAGCTAGCTAGCTAGATAGATATACAGGCAGATAGACTGACAGATAGACTGACAGATAACCAACAAATTGACTGTCAGTTAGAAAGACAGGCTGGGAAAGGACAGGCAGACAAGGAGACTGACAGATAGACAGATATGGATAAATAAATATATAGGTAGATAGATTGATAGATAGATAACCAACAAATTGACTGATAAAAACAGAGTAAGAGACAGACAGATAGACCGACAGTTATATATGTGTAAATATATATACATAACGAGAGAGAGAGAGAGAGAGAGAGAGAGAGAGAGAGACGCACACACACACACACACACATAGATAGATAGATAGATAAATAGATAGATAGATAGATAGATTGATAGATAACCAAGAAATTGACACACAAAAGTAGACAGTCTGGGAGACTGACAAACATACAGTCAGACAGACGGACAGACAGACAGACAGTCAGATAGATAGATAGATAGATAGATAGATAGATAGATAGATAGATAGATAGATTATTAATGATTTGTAAATATAAAGATTATTTAACTGAGAGAAAAAAAAATATAGACCTGATCAAATGACCAACAGACTGTCAGAATAAACGGATAATAATAATAAAAAAGAAAGAAAATTCAGCTCGATGGACAGATAGATGTTATACCTACAAGCACACACACGCACACACACACACACGCACACACACACATCCATCCATCCATCCATCTATCCATCCATCTATACATACATACATACGTACGTACGTACATACATACATACGTACATACATACATACATACGTACATACATAAAAACGTAAGACACTCAGGCAGACAGACAGATAAGTAGGCAGAGTAGAAAAAGCGAAACGAGAGTAAAAAAAATAAATAACAGCAAAAAAAAAAAAAAATCAAAGCTTGGATAGAACGTGAATAGAACTAGTTGACTTCATAGACAAACATAAAAGGAAGCTAATATAAAATATAAAATATAAAAAATGGACATCATAAATCCCCCAATGCTTTGAAGATGTGAGATATGTTCATATAGCATAGCGAACAAAGCACTGTAGTAATGGAGATAGAAATAGAGAGACTTGAAAGGATAGAGAAAAAAAAAAATAACATGACAGAACGAAAAGAGAGAATGATAGAGAAAATACAGAAGGAGAGAAAATATATATATATTTGTGTGTGTGTGTGTGTGTGTGTGTTTGTGTTTGTGTTTCTGTGTGTGTGTGTGTTTGTGTGTACAGAGAACAAGCAAACATGAAAGAAGAGGAGAGGGAGAGAGGGAGAACCAGAAGATCTAGGGTGAGGTATGGTAATATTGAACTTTGATTTCACCCTGTTGCTCAAGTTTCGACGAAAGGAGAAAGTAGGAGAGAGAGAGAGAGAGAGAGAGAGAAAAGGAGGACGGGAGGGAAGGAGAGAATAAGAACGAGAGAGAAAGATAAAGAGAAAGAAATAGAGCGAGAGTGACTACTCTTGTTTTTAAAACTAAAATGTCAGAATTGTAACCGCAACTTCGATCACAGAGCACAAATTTACAGGTGGTTATTTTAGGGACATTTTGTATTTTCGTTGTATAAATATTTATGTATTTTTCTCATAACTGTAACGATATTGTTGACAGGACTCCTATTGAGTGATATTTGTTAAACAATGTTTTTGTCTCATTTAATTGCTCTATAAACAACTTTAGTTTGATATTCACTATCTGCCTGATGGCCTCGTAACTAAAACTCCTTACTCGTTTCGCTTCTAACTCTAGATTACACGCATAACTCCTCCCAAATTCTCCTTCTCCTTTTCAGTAGTCCCACCGCTACAAAATGCAAAAATACAGCTTTTTTTCCCACTCTAAATTAATCAGAGATTGTACTTCAGTGCTTACTTGTATATCCTGCAGGGATTAAAAAATATATTGACAGAATTCTTCACCGTTTATAACAATGAATATATCTCATTGCCAACAAAGGCCATGCGAACCATTACCTAATCACTTTCGATAGCAACGTCTTCAAAGAATCACTCGTTAGCAACCACAACCTTTATCCCCTTGAGTCTCTTTCTCTTTTAGCGATCGTCAGTAGAAGTTTCCGTAGAGCAAGACCCACGTCATATTCATACTTCAAAACTTCATCAAAAGTAATAGCGTTTCTTTTAGCATCAATAGAGTCTTCAACCATCCTAGTTAAGTTTTCTGCCTATAGGTTCCATTGATCTTTCATTTCTTTGATCGTGGGTGTCTGGCTACATCGCTTCATCGCTGTGTGTTTAGATGGGGTTCTCTCCAACCCACTCTTTGTAGCTCACCAAAGAACTTCCGCCTTGATCAGCTGCTAGGTCTATCCAAGCATCAAGTACGACGATCAACAGAGAACTGCTCATGTTTCTGTAACCGTTCTGCTGTGGTACACACAAACATCAATCCACCTCAAAGCCGTCCAGTGAAAACAATCACTCACCAAATTTGAGAAACACTAGGCAACAGTCACACAGTCGTTTCTCTCTTTAACTCTTCTACCTTCTACAGCTGCTTGACCCGCTCAAAATAGCAGTCAGAAACTTACCTAGAATTACACTACACGTCTTTAAAAAAACCTGAAAAAATACGTTTTTCTTCTTTATCTTGTTTACTTGTTTCAGTAATTAGATTGCGGCCATACTGGGGCACCACCTTGAGAAACTTTCGGTTGCATGTATCGACCCCAGTACTTATTTTTTAAAAGCCTGGTACTTATTCCATCAATCGCCATTGCCGAACCGTTAATTTATAGGGTCGTAAACGCACCACCACCGGTTGTCAAGCGGTTGTGGTGGGGGAACAAACACAGACTCAACGACACACACACACATTGATATATACATACATATACAACGGGCTTCTTTCTGTTTCCGTCTACCAAATCCATTCATAAGGCTTTGGTCAGCCCGAAGCTATAGTGGAGGACACTCGCCTAAGGCTAGAAATTGCAGTGAAATTCCCATTAAATTATTACATTCCTATCTAGACATAAGTGCACATGGAACAATGTAAACTTTCGATAACAACGTCTTGGGGATTTGGGAGAAGACTGAACGGCTATGAGTGAAATCTGTTCGATCATAACTTTTTCCAGGCTGTCAGACTCGGGACTATACAACAACCAAAACATCATCATCATCACCACCACCACCAACAACAACAACAACAACAACAACAATAACACCAACAACAAACAACAGCAACAACAAACAATGTAATCCCAAAATTGAAGAGAATAAAATAAAAAAATAAAAAACTGGTAGAAGGATCACCACTGAGACCGGAACATTTCTACGCCATCTCTTCGATTACATGCTTGCTTTTTTTTTTATACTGCCCTACCAGAAGTTCTCTTCTGTACATAATTCCCTTCTGCCAAGCGCATCAGCAATCTTTACTAACCTATTATTCTCAATTTGGCGAAATAACAGCAACGATGACAACAACAAATACACCATTCTCATAATCATCATCATCATCATCATCATCACCACTACCACCACCACCATCATCATCGTCATCATCATCATGATCATCATCATGATCATCATCGTCATCATCATCATCATCATCATCATCGTCATCATCATCACCATTACCACCATTACCACCACCACGACCATCATCATCATCATCGTCATCGTCATCGTCATCATCATCATCATCAGCATCATCATCATCATCATCGTCGTCATCATCACCAATATAATCACCACCGTTACCATCACCCACAGCAACAACATCAACCAGAACGATAAGCATCAACAATGACAACAACAACAACAACAACAACAATAACAATAACAACAGGTTATATACACCAATATGTTAGTCATTCACTGGGGTTTTTTTCTGCTTTACTCTAATTGCATCTCTGAATGTGTATACCACCACCGTGTAGTTATAATATACATTAGACAATAGTTTTAACAACAATACACAGTCTCATCTCTACCCTTCTCTCTCTCTGTCTCTGTCTGTCTGTCTGTCTGTCTGTCTGTCTGTCTCTCTCTCTCTCTCTCTCTCTCTCTCTCTCCCTCCCTCTTCATCCTCCAGTCGATTTCGTATAAATTGATCCTTGCTGAGTTTGTTTGCTTGTATCGTTACTTTGTGTTGTTATGTTTGTAAGCATTCTTAGTTTTGTTTGTTCACTTCCCATCACGGATCACAACTCCTCCTGGCTAAAATATTGTTTGCTTCCGCCTCCCACAGTTACTTTATCTTACTTCATCAGTTGTCGGTTAGCATTTCATAGACGACGTTTTTGGTGGCGGTGGTGGTGGTGGTGGTGGTGGTGGTGGCGGTGGTGGATTGTTATTCATCGTTGGCATCGTCATTATCATCACCATCAGCAGCAGCTCTACCACTAATACTACCAACACAATCACCACCACCACCGCCACCACCACCACCACCGCCACCACTACCGTCATCATCATCATCATCATCATCGTAGAATCGGTGCTATTTCTATCATCATCATCGTCGTCAACATCGCCATCGTCGTCGTCGTCATAAGCATCATCATCATCGTCGTGGTTGTTGCTGTTGTTATTGTTGTTGTTATTATTATTATTATTATTATTATTATTATTATTATTATTATTATTACCGTTTTCCTAAGTCACAAACCAACGTCTCGCTGCATTTCTCCACTGCAACCATCCTCATATCTTTCCCACTCCACCCTCCCCATCAAATAACCACATTCCATTCCAATCTATTCTTCCGCCTCCCCCACCACCACCACATACGCACACAGCAATCCCACTCCACTCCACTCCTCTCCACTCCACTCCACTCCACTCCACTCCACTGCATTCCCTAACCATTCCACATTCGGTAACTTTGCTGTAGTCGTGTGCCTGTTTTGTCTCTTTATCATTCTGTATTTGCTCTCTTTCCCTTCTACCTTATATAATTTTTTTGTCCCCCTTTTTATACCCCTTCGATTTCATCTTTATTTATTTATCTATTTATTTATTTATTTATTTATTTACATTACCTTCTTACGTTCCTCGCTACCTAATGCCAGCGCCCATACGTATCAGCAATCTTTCCCTGTCTACTCCCTTGCATTCCTATGTTTTCACTCTTCCAGCAACGCAACATCATCTCCCACCTCCACCCAGCTGCCTCACAGCACGCTTCATTCGTTCTTTCCATTCTTTTCCCCATACCTTAATCTCTGCCCTCCTCTTATTTCCCACCCGCTTTCTCTCTCTTTTCTCTTTAGTATTTTAATTTATTTATTTATTTATTTATTTATTTATTTATTTATATTATTATCATCGTTCCTTTCTTTTATTCTATCTCCGCTCCTGTTATCCTCCCTTTAGCTCCCCCTGTTCCGCTCCTCCACCGCATCTTAGTTCTTACTCGACCCATCATTCATCGTCGTCGTCGTCTCTCTTCTCTCCCATCTCTTTCTGTCTTTCTAACTTTCTCTCCATCTCCGTATCTCTTTATCGACACTAATTATTTCTCTCTCCCTCTCTCTCTCTCTCTCTCTCTCTCTCTCTCTCTCTCTCTCTCTCTCTTTCTCTCACCGTCTCTGTCTCCGTTTCTCTCTCACGTTCTCACCTTCCCATGCATTCATATACTTTTCTCTTTCTCTCCAGCATTTTCACTCCATGTTATCATCTACTAATTTATTCAACTCTCTCTTCACCCATCTGTATCCTGTACATGTGTTCACTCCCAACTTTTCTATTCAGATTTTTCTTCACGTTCATTTTCCATCACCCCTTCACTTTCCGCATATTAAATATATATATATGTATATGTATATATATATATGTATATATATATATATATATATATATATATATATATATATATATATATATATATATATATATATATATATATATATATATATATTATGTATATACATATATATATATGTATGTATGTATGTATGTGTGTGTATATGTATGTATGTATTATACATACATACGCACATACATACATATATATATATATATATATATATTTCATTGCTTTCCTGGTTGACTTAGCCCTTCTTTCTCTTTTTATATTCATTTCATACTCTCTCTCTCTCTCTCTCTCTCTCTCTCTCTCTCTCTCTCTCTCTCTCTCTCTCTCTCTCTCTCTCTCTCTCTCTCTCTTTTTCCGCCAAGTCTAACGCTCTCTTTTTTCCCAACCCTATCCATCATAGCACTTTACCCATTTTCTTGAATTTCAGCAAAATATGACAGTAAATAATTTACAAAAATAAAAATAAAATTAAAACAAACAAACAAAAAAAAACCCTCTGATAGTACATAAATAAATAAAACTATCATGGCATCACGTAGAGAAATATCCCCTCCCTCGCACCCCCTCCCTGTTCTACCAGTAAAATAAAGACATTTAAATGTAAAGAGGCATAAATAAACTATAAAAATATGCATATATATATATAATTATATGTAAATTGAAAGTAAATTAAATAGAAAATCTCCGCACGGAGACACACATACAGGAGCGTGTGTGCTTGTGCGTGTGTTTTGTGCGTGTGTGTGCGTGTTGTGTATGCGTGTGTGTGTGTATACATACACATACATATGTACATATATACGTGTGTGCGCGCATTGGATTTACTACTCAGACTTATTTCTAAGTATATATACGTATATGTATTCATGCACTTACATGTGTATACTTATGTATTCATATACTTACAAACACATACATGACATACATACTATACAAATGTGCATACATATATATATATATATATATATATATATATATATATATATATATATATATATATATGTAGGTATGTGTTTATATACAGAGTATATATGAATATGTATATGACTGTATACATATATGTTAGATTCTTATCTTTTCAAGCATTATGCGAGTGCGTGTGTATGTGAGTATATATATATATGCACATATATACACATGTATATGTATATGTGTATGTGTTTATGTGAAGTTGTGTGTACACGTATACGACGAGATCACTGTACTATTAAAAAGATGCGCAGAAATCTAATGTAACAGAAAAGATAGGGGAGTAAAGAAAAAGGTTGAATGACAGCAGTGAATGTCGATACAAAGAGCCAGAAAGGCAACAATAATTATGTCGTTATTTCCCATTATTTCACATTGAAAATATTTATAAAAAATATTGATATAAAATATATATGCTTTTCATATAGAATACATCCCTGAAATATTTCACTCAGTAAGTATATTAAAGTGCCTCATTCGTGAATATTTAGTTACTCATCTTCATTATTTTAGTACTCTCTAATCTACTAAGAACGTCTTAGTCTATACATAGTTGAGGAGGTGCTGTAAGACCTGAAATATGTCTAGATTCGTTTCTGCAATTGCTAAATATCACAATCGCTTCAGACTGCATGGTGCCATTCATTTTTGTATTAATTCGAATTATGAATTTATCCCCCTTGAAACTTTTGACAAGAATTACTCAGTAAAGTTAGAGTTATTTTTTTTTAACTATGGTTTTAATTTTATTAATGAAATGATTTTAGAATTAGCTAATTTAGCCATGTTGAGTCGATCAGTTTCACAAGTTTCTGAAATTTTGACGTGACAAAATTCAACTTTCTCAACCCAGTTCGTCAAATGGCATTAATCTTGAAAAGTTCATATCAGAGTTGTACTGGAGAAGTGATGTTTACTATTCAACTCTTAGCTACATGCTCAGTTACCTTATAAATTTATTCTCAAATATTGCCATGTATTGAAGTAATCACAAGGCATTGTCCGATATTACTTTTATCCTGAAAATTTTAGAGATCAAAATAAGTAGAGTTAAGTTTGTCGTAGCCAATTTTCTTTACTATCCGCCTTTCAAAATAGTTTGGAGCATGCCGCTGGTTGTCGAGCTTGTGTCAAGAAAACGTTGATCCAGTCATTTTTGACATTCCCAGCTTAGGTACACGGTAAGAAGCATAAAATTGTTATGAAACCATTACTGACAACGTGTGCATCTTTTGACCAAAGGGTCATGTACCTCCTACGTCACAGACACAAACTGATGAAATAATTTCCAAGAAAAGACCTTATAATTCGAACTTGATACGATGCCGAGTCAGCTGGAGCTAACGCCCAGCATTCATGAAATTTGTACACTTTGCTGCCATATTCCATTTGATTTGTAAGATTTGCTTCTTTGTTATAGTTGCTGCTTGTTTTGTTCAGTTGGGAACCCGAAATAAATCAGACTCTGCGTAGCTGTTTATTATTTTCTAAACCAAATTATTGCCTGTTAGATACTGATTTACAAATTCACTGACATATTAAACTTAGCTTTTGAAATATCTTGCATTTGACATACAACCAGACTCGTTGTTGTGCCAGCGCTTTTAAACCTCTCTTCTTTCCAATTGTAAGCAGAATGATCCTCATAATATTTCGCTTCTACATTAAAGATATGTTAACAAAGAAACACAGAAGACGTTATTAGCAGAACACGGCAAAACGTTGATGTGTCACATTCAGCTTTAGCGTTCCTTGCATTAAACAGAACTATAGTTATAAGTTCACCTATCTTGTTCATATCGTTTCTAATTAAGATATTAGCTTTGTTATTGCTAGTTGAAGTATCCCTGAGACATTCTTGGAAAGAACATATATATTTGTATATTGACATATATACGTGTGCATAGTATTAAATAATTTTACTAGTTTACAAGGCATTCACACACTACAGTCATTGAAGTTTGTGGAGATAAATAACATGAAGGTACTTTCACCTACATTAATAATATTAGACCTTTTGTCCAACAGTTTGTAATGCTTCAAATCTACTAAAGTATAAGAAATTAGGAGTGCCTTATTTATTGTCACTTTCACCTCGGGAACGACTAAAGGCGATTTCCTATTTTCACTAACCATCATCATCTGTGTGTGCGTATATTTGTACAGCTAGTATAAGTATATACACGTTTGTGCAAACGCATGCAATTGCAAAGCATGGTACACTGAGAAATGAATAGCCATCTGCATATTTCTTTACTTTTACTCTCCCATACATCTATGCATAATCCCACACACAAGCACAGACGCACATAGGAACACACACACACACACACACACACACACACACACACACACACACACACACAGATATGCATGCATAATGAGAAAGAGCGAAACAGCAATGTTGGGATATAAGGATATTAGAGTCTAATATGCGTATATTCCTTTTTAGTTATTTATATATGTGTTATTATGTATTTCTATACTTACCAATGATTACTCGAGTGAAGGCTTGTCAACGTATCATTCGAATATGTGTGCCTCTGTGCCTGTAAGTATGCATATATACACACAGACACACAGACACACGTATAACTCACACGCGCGTACACATATGTATAGCTCATACACACACACATGCATACACACACATAAACACACATACATATATATATTGACGTGTGCACAGAAGGTGAGCCATGAATTATCTGCAAAACACTTAGAATTTTTCCCCATTGGAGTGAGTTTCAGTTTCTTACGCATCGTTAGGTTAGGTCTCCCGCAAGTCCTTATGGTTTATGTTTGAACTTGGAGTGTCATTTAAATAGCCTTTGTTATATTAACCATAGTCAATGAGCCTTCATGGTCGCTCAACAAAAGAACAGTATTCACTGATTCATTTCCTATCGATTGAAATTGCATCAGAGCTCGAAATCCAGAGAAAACTTCAGAACAGTATAGGAAAAATGTTTTGCTGATACAGATCTACGAATAGACTTTCAAAAACAATCTTGCAGTTCTTTCCATCAAGAGAGGATTAGATTGTTAACCGTATTCTATGCTTATGACAACATCGAAAAAGTCTAAGGGATTGTTCTCGTAAATCGATAGATGAGCTTTGATGATATTGTAAATGTTATGAAAAATTAGTCAGGACTTCCTGTTGGAAACTATCGAAAGCGGAAGTGGTTTTCAGTAAAGATTGTGCAGGTTGCTTGTCAAAGAAACTTAGACTTATACCAACGAAAAGATTTGTAAGTCTACCACCAACTTTCGGATCGCTATGATGAGAAATTTTGCATCTACTTGGGAAAATATGTCGCTAGTCACGATTTATAAAGAGTGTGTTGCGAATAATTGTGTATAGCTGTGTGTATGTGTATGCGTGAGAGAGAGAATGTGTGTGTGTGTGTGTGTGTGTGTGTGTGTGTGTGTGTGTGTGTGTGTGTGTGTGTGTGTGTGAGTGTTCACATGTGCGATGCCTAATTTAAGCATTCATAAACTTTTCACTGTACACTCATTTAAACACAGTAAATTGCATTAAATTCATAAGCCGTGTATAAATACAAACATTATTACTCAGTTGGAAGTGCTTGTAAGTTAATCTATGCATGGGCAAAATTCATTTGCGTTTGTTGAATTATATACAGTTAGTGAGTTTTAATTTTCATCATTTGAGTTTTTCCTAAAAAAAAATCAAGTAGTTTCTTGCAGAGAAATAAAGCGCTATAGCAGGAATTTGAATTACAGCGACCCTAAAAAAAATAAGCTTCATGTTGACATTTAGAAAAAGACTTGCTTACTTTTATTGTTCTAAGACAATGCAGTGCCTAACAATCACGCTCTTTCGAGATTGTCACTTAGACATTTCTTATATATCCAAATGAATCTAAATTTATAATTGTGAATCCATAATCTGGCTTGGTTAGGGTTAAGGTTAGACAATATTCTCTATCTCTAGGCGGCGAGCTGGCAGAAACGTTAGCACGCCGGGCGAAGCTTAACGGTATTTCGTTTGTCTTTACGTTCTGAGTTTAAATTCCGCCGAAGTCGACTTTGCTTTTTATCTTTTCGGAGTCGATAAATTAAGTACCAGTTGCGTACTGGGGTCGATCTAATCGACTGGCCTCCTCCCAAAAAATTTTGGGCCTTGTTCCTTGAGTAGAAAAAAATGTTCTCTATTTCTCTCATGTTAAAAGAAATATTCATACCTAAAGAGTAGTCGGCGTTACTTTAGTGCGAAATTTTCCTTTTCTGCCTCTAGCAACTATATCGGACTACTTAAATTTGCATTTCACGGAAAATCTAATGGGAATGTCTCAATAATGTTAGATACTTTAATACTTACCCACATATAACAGAAATATTTTCCATATTTATTTCAGAACAATCTATATACACTAAGGAAGGCATTGCATACTATTCTAGCTACAACATCGTACCACATTAAAAGTACCTAAATGACGTTTTCGGCAGTTGTATTCACATGTGTAATATACTCGACAAAATGTGAGATAATTGAGTTTCGGTCACCTCTTAGTGGTTTAAATGCTACAAATTCTTTTCTTCACTATATATTGTGTAGTTCTCTCCTTCTTTGGATTTCGAAAGCAAAATCTTCGAAGAAAAGTCATAATTCCTGTCCATATAAGAATGGCTAACCATTTACTTCTTTTTGTATGCAAATTGCTTTTCCTCCAGGTTTTTATTGTAGTACACTAATCTAACTTCGTGATAAGTTTACCCAAAACGCTAGGGTGTTGTTCTCTTTAGTTTTGAGCCCTTAATTCATGCATTTATTTATTTT
Organism: Octopus bimaculoides; assembly: GCF_046866305.1. Taxonomy (NCBI): domain Eukaryota; kingdom Metazoa; phylum Mollusca; class Cephalopoda; order Octopoda; family Octopodidae; genus Octopus; species Octopus bimaculoides. The sequence continues at coordinate 69,748,046 of NC_142934.1, read as the reverse complement.
ATTTAGCAAAAGGAGTTAACAAACTTTAGGATTTTTAATACCTTTTGCTAAAAACGAAAATTTTTCTTCATGACAAACTGTTGGGAAGATGATTTTAACAAGTCAAATATAACCCTAATACATCTGCACTGTTGTTCTATATTTTTAAATTTTGCATCACTGCTTTTCATGTCATCCATATATTTTAATTCAGCTGAACAGAACGAGGCGCACAAATATGATTAATTTTTACTAATTTATATATATATATATATATATATTAGTCAGTCCAGAGTTGACTCGCTTGGTATCTATCTAGTAGTGGAGAGGAAACAAAAATACAATTCGAAATTAATCTACCCGTCTATAGGCATCAGTCTGAATCTGAATTGACACTGAAAATGTCTGCTTAAAAGAGGAATTATATATACATATACATAGCATGGCCGCAGTCACATGGCTTAAGCAAATGAAAGAATAAAAATAAAAGCATTATATCTATCGTTAGACCACATTGCTCCATTGCTCTGTAAGGAGTATAACGCCGGTTTCTCGGTTTCACTGGCGTGTATATATACATGCGGGGTGGGGGTGGGGTAAGTGTTGTATATATCTCTTTTACTCTTTTGCTTGATTCAGTCATTTGACTGCGGCCATGCTGGAGCACCGCCTTTAGTCGAGCAAATCGACCCCGGGACTTATTCTTTGTAAGCCTAGTACTTATTCTATCGGTCTCTTTTGCCGAATCGCAAAGTGACGGGGGACATAAACACACCAGCATCGGTTGTCAAGCAATACTAGTGGGACAAACACAAACGCACAAACACACACACATATATATACATATGTATATACGTCAGGCTTTTTTCAGTTTCCATCTACCAAATCCACTCACAAGGCTTTGGTCAGCCCGAGGCTATAGTAAAAGACACTTGCCCAAGGTGTCACGCAGTGGGACTGAACCCGGAACCATGTGGTTGGCAAGCAAGCTACTTACCACACAACCACTCCTGCGCCTGTATGTGTATATTGAGTCCTCAATAGAGTGATGAAGTCGTTCGACCCGCAGGAAGTAGTACCTAAACTATCTTTCTCAAATCGCTTTCTGCCATCTTAAAAAGAGATGCTGCAATATGTAGCCCTGGTTTCTCATCTCATAGAAAAAACAGACAAGCTGGTCACGGTTCGAATATCGTTCATCATAGGTCTACTCCATTAGGACTGGCTTTGCGCAGCAGCAGCAACATCATCAACAACATCTGCGTGCATGTGCATACATGCATACATAAATACCTACCTACACACACATACGCACACACACACATGCATGTATACATGCATATATATATACATACATATATATATATATATATATATATATATATATATATATATATATATATATATATATATATATATATATATATATATATATATATATATGAATGTGTGAATTATGCATGTATTTGTATATATTTATACATACATATATATATATATATATATATATATATATATATATATATATATATATATATATATATATGTATAAATATAAATGAGCGGATATGTGTGTGTGTGTATATATATATTTATAAATGCGCATATATGAGTATGTACACACACTCATATATATGTGAGTGTGTGTGTGTGTGTGTTTGTGTGTGTGCCTGTGCGTGTGTTTGTGTGCGTGTGTATACATCGTATGCATTGCACATATCTTTCACATTCCTTTACATCTGCATTTATTTCTCTTATAGAGCCTGCTTTTGTATTCTTGTGTCTTTCATCTCTTTCAAATTCTTCAAACACTGCTATTGATAACTTACCATGAAAGCAAAAGAAAAGTGAAAGTACATTTTTAAATACCGGCTCAACGCGTCACTGTCTTCATTTTACTATCTCTGTAAAAATATACACAGGCGCACGCACCTCGCATACACACATACAAGCGCACATACACATTAGATGAGCGTGCACACTCGTTCGTTTACAGAAGCATATATCCATAGACACATGCATATACATGTCAAATTTTAGTCCCTTAAAAGTCTACTTCTTCTACGTGAAGATGCTGTGAGTCTATGTGGTGACATGAAAAACATCTGAATAGAGAAAGCTTTACCATTTTTAAAATATACTTCTTTAAATTTTTATGAAAATTATGGAAAACAGAGCACATCTAAAGAAAGCATAAACGAAGTTGACTCCATTTTGAGTGTATGGAGAAAGGAAAGATTTTAAATACTGATCGTGAATATTTACAAACATATTTATTAAAATATATTTATGTGATTATACTTCTAAATATTTATGTTTGTCTGTTTGGTCATCTGTGTGTGTGTGTGTGTGTGTGTGTTTCGTGATATGGTCTCCGGAAAAGAAATTGTGTCCATATTCCTGCAGGCTCTCCGAGACCGCTAAGATATATGCGACTGATGTTCTATTTGAGCAATTCTTATTTGATGGCTGCAGGGAAAACATTATATTCCAGTGAGCCGATATATTCTAGTTTGAAAAGTGTAGTTATATTGGCTAGTGCGTTGATCAGAGGTGGGCACCACACACACACAAACATACACACAATCACGCACACACACACACGCACATACAAATGGGGAGAGATGATTCTAAGCATATATGTATAAATGTACATGTGCGCAGTTATATGTACGTAATATTTATATATGCATATGATTATGTAGGTATATATGTATTTGTATGTATACATATATATATGTACATATGTATGTCCATATTTAAGTATATATATATATATATATATATATATATATATATATATATATATATATATATATATATATATATATATATGCATATATATATGTATATCTCTCTCTCTCTCTCTATATATATATATGTATATATATATATATATATATATATATATATATGATATCTATGTGTGTGTGAGGGTGTATATGTAAGTGCGTGTGTGTGATTGTGTATGTGTGTGTGCGTTTATACACAGAGAGAAACAAACAACAAACAACATACACATTTTATGAAAAAGCTTGTAGTTTATGTATTTATATATTATTTAATGTCAGCCTAATGTTCAAAAATATCATCCCCACCCCCATCCCCACCCCACCCCCATCCCCACCCCCATCCCCACCTTCATCCCCACCCCCAATACCGCCTCCCCCATTCCACCGCCACACTCCAACTTTGTTGTCGCTAACAACCAACATTTCAGGTGACAAACTCACACAAGATTAACAGCTAGTCAATCTCCAAATTGGAATATTTGAAATGTCAAAAGCACAGCATAACAATATACATATATATATGGGAGGTAGTTGCTGTGGGAGTGCTTGTTTGTAGGTGTGGTTGTGCAGTTAGTGATAGTGATAGAGCCGTGGTGGTGACTGTGATTGTTGTAGTTATGGTAATAGTGACAGTAATGATGGTAAAGTAGGTGGAGGAATATTATTAAGGTGTGAAACGGAAAATAAACAAACCGCGTACCATGTTGCATTAAACTGAAACTGCGCGCGGCAGCTGAGGGTTGGGGGGGTTGGGGGGGGGAGTGTTGCTCTGAAAAATTTGTGCTGATGCGCGTGCGCCTCCCCCATCCTTACCGCATACTCACGCATGCACACGTACATACAAACTTACACAAACGCACATATTCACGTGTGTGTGTATGTGTGTGGTTGTGTGTATGCGTGTGGTTGTTAATGATAATAAATGGGATGCAAGGGAAGAAAAGAAGGAATTTATGAGAGAGAGAGAGAGAGAGAGATAGAGAGAGAGAGATGAGACGAAGACTAATAGAAAGAAAGTAAAAAACAAGGATGTGTAGAAAAGTAGGGAAACTATTTAAACTGTATTGCACTGGCTCCCGTTATACATATACTTATAAACATACATACAAACATAATTATGCTCATATACATATATATACACACACATACATACGCGTGTGTGCATCTGTATGTTGTGTATGTATATATATATATATATATATGTATGTATGTATGTATAGCCTACCTGTCGCTTACGGGTACGCTAAAATAAAAGTCGGGGAGGGCGGTAGAAATATTTATATTAATAGCGCTTATGAAAATGAAAGAGAGATAATTAGAGAGAGAGAAAGAGAGAGAGAGAGAGAGAGAGAGAGAGAGAGAGAGAGAGACAAACAGCTAGATAGACAGACAGGCAGACAGAGGCAGAGAGAGAGACAGAGAGACATAGAAAGACATATAGAGAGCTCTTGGTATTTTGAAAGGAAAAGCTAAAGAAATGTTTATAGATACTCCACAGTTGACGGAGTGGGGCGAAGGGAAAAAAATGTAAACTTCAAAATAAAATAAGGGAATCGAGAAAGAAGGGCGAAGAAGGATAAGCATATGAGAATAAAAAGAAGAGTATGAATTTTAATGCGCGTTCACCTTTGTGTTAACGTATATTGTTTAGTGCGTTCGTTCTAGACTACGTGCGTATTTCTGTACTTAGAGGGATGTGGTGTATGTCTTAAGGAATTTTATGCTATTATATATGTCTTCATATTCTAAGTTCAAATTCTGCCGGGGTCGACTTTGCCTTTCATCCTTTCGGGGTCGATAAATTAAGTACCAGTAAAACACTAGGGTCGATGTAATCGACTAGTCCCCTTCCCACAAAATGGCTGCTCTAGTGGCAAAGTTTGAAACCATTATTTTCGTGTCCTTGGTCTAAGTTCTTTCGTCACAATTGTGACCTGACTACTTTATCCCACGTGTCTCCTCTTGTTCCGCTAAAGGAATCCTTATAGAAATATCGAATCAGCTGCAGTATTTTACTGATATTTTAATTTATCGACTATATGTCTAAAATGCCTTATACGAATATCAATATTAGGTTTCTCATTCGGTTGCTGACTGGTACGCTATTTTATCAACCTTAAATAAATGAAAGACAAAGAAAGATTTGAATAGAGAACTTAAAAGTGTCCTAACTAATTACCACAGCTAATTTATCCGACTTTATACTGATTCTGCCAATATGTTAGTAAGTTTTTTGTTTATAACCAGTAATTGAGCATATTTCTTTGTAGCTGTTTGCGTAGAGCTAATGTATAAGTTTTTGTTGTTGCTGTTGTTGTTGTTTTAGACCTCGGTTAGTCGTGAATGAGCACACCTACGATGAGTGATATTTCAGACATATCTATTCTGTGCTCCGAGAGAAATCATTTAATACATGTCTTATTTATTTGAAACTATTTTTGAGAATAATTTAAAAGCTATTTTTTTTACCTGCTTGAAGGAGTATATAGAGGCTCTCACGTTGGTTTATGCAAGATTTAGTTTGGAAGTCTGTATAAGTGTCCGTGAGTATACGTGAATGTATGTATGTTTTTGTGTGTATATGTGTGCGTGCATATGTGCGTGCGTGTGTGAGTTTCGCGTTATAGCGTTAGCGCTCTGAGCTGCGGATTTTGTGGACGGCTGCAAGATCGGCGTATAGTCGTGGACCAAGTAAACTATCTTCCTAGCATGGGCAAATGTCTGCGTGGGAAAACGCGTCGACTATGGCTTGATAACGTTAACAGCGGGTAGGGAATCACACTACACGACATTTACTGAAAACCATCTAAAACTGATTAAAGTAGTGGAAATCACCAGGGGTTAGTCGTCTTGACAGTGGAGGGAGGTAGTGAGTGTGAGTGTGTACATGTGAGTGTACGCGTGTGTGTAAGTGTCTGCATGCGTGCGTGAGGTATAGTTTTGTTGTTTAGATTCTAGGGTAACCTTCAGGAAAGAGACCAATGATAACAGGCATTACTGCTGTTTTCATCTCATCTTTTCCCAGCTACTCGATACTTTGCACCAGATTATCTTATGCATATCCACCCCATCTTTAAGAAAATAGGATGCACGGGTGTGTGAATTGAGGAAGATTTGGTTAACATTTCTAATATGTCAAAGCAAATGTTCCTTCATCGATTTGCTTGCGTGCGTGTTTGCTTGTGTTTATATGAAAGGGTTGCAGATAATATAGAGGAGTCGTTTAGGAAATAAAATTGCAAAGCAATGGATTATAGCGACAGCAACGAGTCATTTACGTAGGCCGCTAACTGATGGTTCGACCAGATAAAAATAATAGCTCAATCTGCAAATCATATATTTTCACCTTAAGACTGTAAGGATATTATCAAAAGTTCCTTCTTAGATAGACTATATTTTTCAACCAATGGCTTAATCATTCCTAGAATGCCTCGTGGGAGGAAGTGTGGAAGCTATATTTACTGACGGAAGCCATAAAAATCGTTGTAGTTACTGGTCGCCGTTCTTACAATGACAGAGCTATTAAAAACAAAAGTATTTAAATAAATGAATGAATAAATAAATGGATAAAAAGTAACCAGACAAATATCAACAGCAACAACGACAGTACAAACAAAGCTAGCCGTAGACAGAGACTTTTACGTGTTTCCTCGGAATATCAGAATCGTATCAGTCTCAAATCATCTATCGTCTTAAAAAGGAAAGGAAGGAAACTAGATAATGAATTACTTAAAAAAAAACGAGATGGTCACAGCTGGAAAGTCTTTGATCACGGGTCTTTTCGGTCAGGACTGATCAAGCGCTTAACAATAACAACAGCAATAATATACAATAAGGAAAAGCTAAAGAACAAACAATAGCAACGAGCAGAAAAACAGACAGAAAAACAGTAGAAATACAAATAAATAAACAACATCACCAACGAACACGCTGTATAATAACATACAAGAACAACAACTACAGCAAAAATATTACTCATTTTAGAACGAATATCAGCCAACGACAGACTTTTAATACAATAAACAGCAAAGAAAACAACGCAATAAGGAAAACAACAAAAATAACAAATATCAATAACGAGAAGATCAAAGGCGGGGCTCAGGTGTAAACGTATACAAAGTTAAGTAAAGAGGGTGGTGGTAGAGTTTACTGTGTATGTACGTATATACATATATATATGTATCTTCTATGTGTGTGTGTCTGCGTATCTGTGTATATGTGTAGCTGTGACTTAGAATAATTGGGCGTAGGTGTATCTGTGTGAAGAAGTTCTGTTTGTTATGGTAGTAGAAGTAGTAGTAATAGTAGTAGTAGTAGTAGTAGAAGTGGTGGTGGTGGTGCTCAACATGAAGGTCGTTGTGATAGTGGGGGGGGGGAGTCTGGTGTTAGTGGCGGTGATGGTTGTGCTTCAAGTGATAAGTTGTGCGATGTTGACTAAAGACGCCGAAGAAGCCATTGTGTTTAGAAATGAAGCGATTCAGTGAATATGGTTATTGTAGTACAAAGCTACTTTCTACTTCAATAGACAGGACGCGTGTTCAAGCCCAATCTATGAGCGGCATTGCTGATTTCCACAGTACACCGAATTCTCCTTGCCAACAGCTCATGTGGCTGTCAGATATATGAACTTAATTGACCTGGGAATGTTGATTTGTGATAGACAAGTGTTCTATATACAATGCAGAGCTGTAATATTTCGTCTGCGTATTATCATGAAACCGTCACAGGATCATTATGTAGTCGACGTGCTAAGGTAGAAAAAACTATAAATTGAAAGTAGAGAAAAATGTACTATAAACCTCGAGTATATAAACTATACAATTGATAAATTCGTGTGGGATATGCTGTTAGAAGGTGAGAATCCTAAAACTCCAGATTTATTCAAAGAGAGGCTTTGTACGAAACCTTATCTCAGTTCACACTGAGTATAATGATCTTATCTAATTTTATTTTAGTATTTTGTTTTACTTTTTGTTGATACAAACCATCACTAGATTTCCCAAACTTCAGTTCGTTTACATACAAACACTCACATAAATACACGTATTATACAATCACACACATACATAAACATCTGTATGGCGTTATATATATATATATATATATATATATATATATATATATATATATATATATATATATATATATATATATATATACATACATACATATATACATACATATATAGACACATACATATATGCATACATGCATACATGTATATATATATATATATATATATATATATATATACACGTAAAGATTCGCGCACACACACACACACACGCATTTCATAATTTATCGGCAAGTCGATTTAATCTCTGCCTTTCTGTTATTGCGGGTTTATGATGTGATATTTCTCAGCCAAACAAATATCACATAATTTTTGTACTTGTTGGTGAGGTGGCATTCTGCAAGTTATACCCCTCTTTGGGAGGGTTGTAATGTTTTTATTTTTATATAAGTGAGACATGAGCAAGAATAGAAATGAACTATGAAATGCATGACAGGTATCGAAAGAAGTAGGATTCAATCGAAATATACAATTTTAAATATTTGATGTATACCTGGCATCGTGGACTTGTTGTAAGTTCTAAGCGATTCGAATGTATCTGGTTTCTGTTCCTGTTTCAAAACCAATTTACATAATTTACATTTCTAATGATTTTGGGACTCATGGAAGAACTACTATTTTTCTGTGTGTACGCAAATAGATGTATGCGTGTATATTAATGCGCACGTTATTGTATGTGATTATGCATACGGATGTATGTGAGTGCGCTTGTGAGCACGCGCAAAACTGCTTAAAATTTTGAGCGCATTGAAGATGGCTAAACGTATATTTGTAAATATGCGAGCAAACAATTTTATGTGTTTTTAACGGTGCAAAGTGTATGAGATGTATAAGAAGAAAGCAATAAAAACTGTTGTAGGTGGAGAGAGGGTGATGTTGATAAATAAATAGGAATAAAGAAAATGAAGAATCGGAACCGAGTAGCTTCACTAAAGCGTATATATGCGTATGTTCATGTATGTGAGATTACGTCATTCTAATCAAATTCTACATTCATATGCACGTGTATTGTGCATTTGTGTTATGTATATAGATATAACTGTATATAAATATGCAGCAATGCAATATGAAAAATAGATACATATATTCTGAATGATATAAATACATAAACACACATTGGATAAATATGTATACTGAATTACATCTATATATTTAGGTAAAAAGCTTGCTTCCCAAACACAAGGTTCTGGGTTCGGTCCAGGTGCGTGACACCTTAAGCAAGTGTCTTCAACTATATCCTCGGTCTGTGAGTGGATTTGGTAGACGGAAACTGAAAGAAGACCGTCATATATATATATATATATATATATATATATATATATATACATGAATGAGAAAAAGATGAAAATGGATGTTCAAATCCATATAATGAAATTCCAGTCCTACAGCTGTTAAATACATACATACGCATATATATATATCAATGCAAAACTAATATATCTAGTTTTCACTGAACACTGGTATAAACCGGTTTTGGTGTGTTACATCCCCGTAATTATAGCGGTTCGGCAAAAGATACTGATAAAATAAGTTCTAGGCTTACAAAAAATAAGTCATGGGGTTGATTTGTTCGACTGAAGGTGGTGTTCCAGCATGGCTGCAACCAAATGGCTGAAAAAAATAAAATTTACCAGAGATTATGTACACCAAATTTCTAAACTGCTGAAGTAAGATGGCGGTAGATTTACTTAATAAAACTAATTAAGAATGTGAAGGGCCGTCAACTGTGTACCGTTCTATTACTGAGATAACATAAATGTACACGACTGACGCAGTGACATTAGTAATTGAAGTACCACACCTATGTAATTATAAATGATATATAACTAACAACGTGCTCACGTGCTTAAATTCAGGTCAAACATATATCAAAAGTTTTCCGCCGTAACCATCACGTCCTTTTGGTTTTTCAGAAATAGTGTTTCGGATCATACAACCATATGTATTCGTTATTTCTTTTTTAAGATGCTAGGGATAAATTTAAGGGAGATTTAAATGCGACTTAGCTATTGTTTATAGCATGTCAAGAGACTGTAAGAGCTCATTGTTGCTTCATTGATGTCTAGTGGAGAAAACATTTTACGTTTCTTAGTGACAGTTTCCCCTGCTACTGGCCTAAACTATTTCAAATTCTCAGCAAAATCTACTAATAGTCATTCTCCAGCCTGCTCATAACATAATACTCAGGTAGACGTAGCTTGACACTTAAAGCTGACTCTTTGAATGACAATAATGGTCCAGCTAACAGGCTTCCACTTAGATTGCATCTGCCAAATATCCCTCGCAAGTTTGGGGCCTCTGTAGAATACACTTCTCCTAAATACGGGATGCAAACTGGCTCCTATTTACACGAGCCTAATTCCTACACCCCTTGCTTGACTGAACCAGGAATACGAGTACAAGAAAATTAATGCGTGTTAATTAGGTTTTCTATGTTTTCCTGTATTTAATAACTATTTAAAACTTGGTGTTTCGGTAGTGCACCCCAACCCAATACTATAACTAGATTAACCTATACTATCATTATTGCTACCAAAGAAATAAAACATTATATATTGCTTACTTAAGTGCTTGGCAGCAAACAGGTTTTGCTCTCCCCTTTTCTCCCGATCATTTCTTAGGTTTTTTTCCTGTATATCTCTTTCTCTTTCATGTCTCTGCTTGTGTGAATGTGTTTTTGTATACACACACATACACCCCGCCCCCATCCATGTATGTGTGTGTCTTTGTATATGTTTGTATTTGTGTGTGAAGAAAATCCTTATATTGTATGTTTGTAGGAGCAAATGATAATGATGTTGATGACGATGATGATAGTGATGACGACGACGACGACGACGATGATAATGATGATGATGATGATGATGATGATGATGATGATGATGATGATGATGATAAGAATAATAATGGTTTCAAATTTTGTCACAAGGGTAGCAATTTTGAGGGAGGGGATGAGTCGGTTACATCGACTCCAGTATTCAACTGGTACTTATTTTATCGACCCCGAAAAGATGAAATGCAAAGTCGACCTCGGCGGAATTTGAACTCAGAAATATAATAATAATAATAATAATAATAATAATAATAATAATAATAATAACAATAACAATAATAATAATAATAATAATAATAATAATAATAATAATAATAATAACAACCCTTTCTCCTGGAAGCACAAGCCCTCAAATTTTAGGGAAGGGATTAATTTATCGACCTCGAAAGGATGAAAAGCGAAGACGACCTCGGCGGAATTTGAATTCAGAACGTGCAGACAGACGAAGTGCCACTAAACATTTCTCCCGGAGTTTTAACGATTCTGTCATGTTCACTGCCTTAATAATAATAATAATAATAATAATAATAATAATAATAATAATAATAATAATAATAATAATAATAATAATAATAATAATAATAATAATTATTATAATTTTGCCGCGAGGGCACCAATTTCCGTGGAAGGAATGAGTCGATCACATTGACCGCAGTGTTCAACTGGTACTTATTTAATCGACCCCGAAAGGATGAAAGACAAAGTTGACTTCGGCGGAATTTGAACTCAGAACGTAGTGGCAGATGAAATACGGCTAAGCATTTTGCCCGGCGTGCTAACGATTCTGCCAGCTCGCTGCCTTCATAATGATAATAATAATAACAGTAGTAGTAGTAGTAGTAGTAGTAGTAGTAGTAGTAGTAGTAGTAGTAATGAAGTAGGAGAAAACGAAGAAGAAGAAGAAGAAGAAGAAGAAGAAGAAGAAGAAGAGTTACAATAAAATAAAAAGAAATCTTGATCGCATGAAGTGATTTCTCTCGCTTATAAAGTTATCACACCAACAGCGTAGCATTTATGTGAACGTGAAACATGTAGGTGAACATGCACATTCGTTTCAGAGTGAAGAAAGAAAGAAAGAGAGACACAGAGACAGAGGTAGAGAGAGAACTGCAGATAAACAAGAGAAAGGCTAGGGCGAGTGTGTTATGTTGAAGAAGGAGAAAGGCGAAGAGAGAAAGATTACAAGAAGAAGAGGCTTTGAATGAAAGCAGGAGAGCAGAACACAAGAACATAGCCGAGGGAAAATCTCCAGATTGCATCCTCTCTTTACTTTCAGATCTCTTTCGTTGTAGCTTATGGGTGGGATGGGTGGATATTTGTGTGTGCGCACTCGTCTTTCTTATATTATCATAAGCTCTTGTGAGGAAGCGAATAGCGTTTTGAAATGGGGGCTTCTTCAAATGGTGTGCGGTAGTGAGTGAAGTGAAGTGGGTGCAGTAAATTGGTTAGGGACGTGTATCTTTCTTCTGTTTGTCTATATTGTTATTTTATATAGATATTTTTATTCGATATATTTCTTTTGCTTTATCTTTTTTCTTTTCCTTCTTTTTGCTACAGAATCAACCATTAGCACTCATTTAATTAAAATTTTCGTCAGAGTGAGTAGCTGCTACAGCAGTAACACACAGCAATAACAATAACATCAGCGGCAACAACAATAACAACAACAAAAACAACAGCAACAACAACAATGACAATAACAACAACTATAACAACACCTACAAGAACAAAAGCAACCATAATCAAACAGCTGTTACTTAAGATATAAAAATATATTATCAACAAGAAAATATCAAAATATTTTTCTTTAAGTCGTAATGAAAAATAAAAATAAACAATAATAGTAATGATAATTTCTTTATTGGCCACAAGGGCCTTAGACATTGGGAACTAAAGAAAAGGCGAAATAAATACAAAAACGGGGAAAAATGAAGCACTAATGTAATATTGAGAAAACGATAAAAACATAAACAGATAGCAAGAAACAGCAATAATCATAGAGAACAGTAAAAGAACACAAAAGGTTGTCCAAAATGGTTACATATGGTGATCGGGGTAACCCACTCTCAACCTCGGATAACACCCCAAATCAAATACCTTCTCCCACTTTTTGCTGCTAATCTTAGAGCAAATCCATTTAGTCACGCTTGTTTCATCACTCTCATTTACTTTTATTAAATTTGCTGGCAGGCACCAGCTCCCTGTCTAAGTTTACTTTTATTTCAAGTGAAACTTGAAAAAATTTATGGGAGCTAGACTCAAGGATATTGCCATTTCAATAGTATCCCCCACTCAGCTTCCTTCGTCACCGTGCTAAGGAAGACTACGTTGCCAAAGCAAGACGGTGAGTTGATCGTCAGGATAGACAGTTGTTAGTCGAATTTATCCTGCACTTGATAAATCCACAAATTCAGTAATGCATAGATACCAAACGAGTACATACTGCCGGTCGGTTTCATCGCTCTCTAAGCATCATGAACAGGTTCAGTTGCTAGCGGCTTTAAAACAGCCAAGCTTGCAGAGGTTATCCCGAAAGGTAAATTACTTCTGTAGCAACTCTAGGCTAATGACTTCTGGAAAGTGCTCGTAAAGCTCATCTTGAAAGTTTTCTAGAGGAAACTACCTGAGCAGTTCTTGTCAACACTAAACCATCAGTTATCATCCTCTAAAATTCTAATGAATGCTAGCATTAAATTTGTACTAACTCTACACATGTCATTGCTATAGAGCAGTGAGCGCCTGGCAACACTCCACATGCCATACGCCCAACTCGATCAGCAACTGAGCTAAAGATATCAACAGTGGCAAGATATATCGTCGTCTAAGAATATCTGAAAATGTGTCATCCTTGGTATTGGCTGATCCCACACAATCTTCGCATACGTCTAAGATGAGATTTCATTTGCATGCTAACACTAATAAGCAAGGTATTCCTCGGAAAGCTTCTAAATATCTTAAGAAATTCGGCCTTCAGCTCCTGTCTGGATATAACGGTTACCATCTGAAAACATTACTTCTATCACTGTTGCTCATATCTGGGAAAATTAATGCACCAACCGAGTTTAGGAATATTGTGTTTAACTCTAGGTTCATATCTTTTCGAAATAGCACCAGGAAGAGAGTGAGTAAGTGTATCTTGGAACGCCTGGGATCGCTGCAAGTTATCACACCGTCATTTACTGATTTGTTTCTGCAATTAAAGAAAAACAAGACTCGTGAGTCACAACTAAAGACACAGTTACGAAAGTCACATAAACATATCACAATATCTACGGAATCACGATAGTAATTAGTAGTAATAACAATAGTAAAAGCATAAACACGTACAAGATGTGTAGGATAGAGGTTAAAAACTCATTTAGGATAATATCAACTTCCAGTAATGTATGGAATAATAGCGGGAAAATCATAGTTAAATCAACACTCGATATAAGGAAATCTCAGTCAGTTAGCAGATCCAGGAGTTGTAAGAACACCAGTAACAAAATGAACATCATACAAGATATAAAGGCTTCTGAGAGCAGTTAGGAGTAACAGTAACGACAGTAAAGATATAAATATTATCAAAACTATCTTTACCTTCAAAACTTTGAAGGTAAAGATAGCAAGTAGTAGCATCAGTAGCAGCAGAATAAAAGTATTACCAACAGCAAAAGCATAGCTGTATGCACAAAAAAGTATCATAAGCCTAAAAAAAAAACAAAAAAAAACTGAGAAACAACAGTAACAACTAAGGGAATAAGAAAGGACTGGCTTTACAAAGATATAAAGAACAGCACAATAACAATGGCTGCCAGTATCAAATGAAACAAACTCGTGGGAAAAAAAATTCAGAAAAACGCACAAAAACAAAATACACAAAACAAATATCTCCAATGGCGTCAAGTACGACATTAAGAAAAGAAAGATTTCTTTTCTTTTTCGATTTCTTTTCCCGGGCAACTTTACATGCTGGGCACTCGACACCCTTCCGTGACTGTTAATTACACAATACAGACGAAAGGAAAACATGGAAATTCTTCTTTTCATTTTGTTTTCTATTTATTCTCTTTTATATTTGATGCATACGCATGGGGGTATATGGAGTGATAGTTGTGTATTTGAGGTGAGGTAGAGTTGGGTGGTACTTTTCTTTCTTTTCTTTTCTTACCTTGTTGGCCCACCTCTAACGAAGTTAAACCATGGTATGGGCGTTATCTTCTTGTTGACGTTCCAGAATTCATGGTGCGAACAGAATTGCATTGCACTCTGGGTTTCGAAAGAAAACAATAGCCGAGAAGAAAAGGCATTTAAAGCATGGTGGTGGTTTGCTGAACGGTCTGTTGGCTGGTTGGTTGATTGATTGTTTGGTTGGTTAGAAAAGGGTAAGAGTGATGAGTGATGAAAGAAAAGAGCATGAATCTACAAAGGAAAGGTACAGGCACGCACACTTATACATACCAAACAAACACGTACTTGATCATGTGTAGTCTCTTAATAAGAAAGCGGTTTGAAATATATGAACGAGCAAACGAGTGGAAGGTAAAGAAGAATAAAGGGAACGAAACCAGTGGAAATAGAGAGGCAAAATGGACCCCAGACGTGAAGAGTGGCTGAAGATTGGTTGAATATAACGGTGGATCCTGTTTTATCTTCATTTGTTTTATATCTTCTAAAGAACAAGAGAAGCATTGTCACAAGAATGAGAAGGATGTGAAGGAGAGCTGGGAAATGTTTGCCGGGAGGGTTTTTAATTTTGTCCAATTAGAGGCAGACAGAAAGATAACCTTCTTTATTCCCCTACTTTTTCGTTCTGTCTGAGTATCGCTTTCTGACACTCACGTATTTATTTATTGATTGTATAATAGCAGTGTGCTCAAAGGATATGATGTGTACACATACAAATATTGATGGTTAAATATATGAAAAGTTGCGATTACGTAAGGATTCGTTAATATTTTGTGCATGTATGTTTGATGTATTCTTATTTATATAAATTTCTGGATATATATGAATATGCATATATAAATATATACCGACATGTGTATCATATGTCAGAAATATACGTTATACAAATGCCTATATGATTGCCTATACGCATGGGCGCGCGCAGATACACACACACACACACACACACACACACACACACACACACACACACACACACACACACACTGAAAAAACCCGTCGTATATATATGTATATATATATATATATATACATATAGTGAGAATTTACAAAAGAAAAAAAACAGAACACGAAGACGGGTGTGTAAACAACAAATAGATGTATTAATTTAACGGTCGGGAAGTGAGAAAGTCTTTTACGTTTCGAGCCTACGCTCTTCGACAGAAAGGAACGCAAAAATAAACAGGGAAAGAAAATAGAGAAAGGTATAGTGGCTAGCGATCTATCATGATATATATATATATATATATATATATATATTTGTGAATAAATGGTATGGTATATACCTAGTAATTTGGCGAGAAAACACGTTCATTGGCTTAGTGTTCATTGGGTATCTGATTAACGCGAGTGACGGAAGATGAAAGATTCTCAATGGGTCGAAACAGTAGTAGTGATCAATAAAACTTCTCGTATCTTCCATCTTCCGTCTCACGCATTAATCAAATATATTCTTTTATTCTTTTACTTGCTTCATTCATTTGACTCCGGTCATGCTGGATCACCGGCTTTAGTCGATCAAATCGACCCGAGGACTTATTCTTTGTAAGCCTAGTACTTACGCTATCAGTCTTTTTTGCCGAACCGCTAGATTACGAGGACGAATACACACCAACGTCGGTTGTCAAGCGATGGTTGGAGACAAACACAGACACACGCACACACACGCACATACACATATATATGTATACACACACGCACAGACACACACACACACACACACACACACACACACACACACACACATATATATATATATATATATATATATAAATACGACGGGCTTCTTTCAGTTTCTGTCTACCAAACCCACTCACAAGGCTTTGGTCAACCCAAGGCTATAGTAGAAGACACTTGCCCAAGGTGCCACGCAGTAGAACTGAACCCGGTACCATGTGGCTGGGAAGCAAGCTTCTTACGAGACACACACACACACACACACACACACACACACACACACACACACTCACACGTACACACATACAGAAAATAAAGGAAATTCGCAAGCACGGGTAGGCTGTGAGGACAGTTTATAGAATTGAATAACTACCTTTTAGAAGACAGGGCAAAGTGGTCAACAATCTTGGACAGGCAATCAAACTCAGCGCCTCTCAAATTTTGATTGATACATATAAAATATATTTTATTGTGCATATTTTATTTTTCATTTCCAAATGTAACTCTTTTTTAATTACTATATTTTATCTTTGCAGGCCCAACAGATCTGAGTATGAAGAAACAGAATTCCAAAAATCAACTCAGCCCCAGTGAAGTGGCAACTATAAAACAGCTTATAGCTGGCTACAGAGAGTCGGCGGCATTTCTATATAGATCGGCTGATGAACTAGAGCAACTATTATTACAACAGAACTAAGCGTCTCCTTGCCAACTGGATACATCCACACATCATTAGACACTTCACAAAAAATAATAATAATAATAAAAATAATAATAAATAAATAAAAAATTTAAAATAAATTTATTCATGGAAATATATTACAAAAAAGAAAAATTAAATTTAAATGAAAAGAAAAAAAAAACAAAGATAAAACGCTAATATATATAAAAAAAAATATTTAACCTATATTTGAGATATATTTAACAGAAACAAAAAAAGAATAATAAATCAGCATATATTCATATATATATATATATATATATATATATATATATATATATACATATATATATATATATATATATATGTATATATATATATATATATATATATATATATATATATATATATATATATATATATATATATATATATATACATATATATATATATATATATATTCACGAAACCGGCGTGATATGCATGGCGGTTGTAAGACTGATAGAAAAGAGGGAATAAGAAATATGAAGATCTCGTCAACCTTACGGAGATAATCGGCCATGTATTCCAAGATTCATTCTCTAACCTTCTTGCGTTGTCATTAATCATTCTCTCTATCTCCACCCACTCTTTTTATTACTATTTCTTGATTTAATGTCTCATATAATGTTTTTAAAGCACACGGATATAGCAAATTTTTATGCCCACAGCCCCATTACTAAGCGATAAAATCCAATATTTAAAATATTTATGCCGTATTTTTCTGTCAACGTCTGTATAGCTTTCTCTATTTTCACCTTTAAGTTTTTTTTTTTTCATGTATGCATTCAAACAAACATGTATGTGAGTATATATATATATATATAATTGTGTGCGTGTGTGTTTGTATGTATGCATATACATATCTATATCTATATATATATATATGCCTATTTCATTCATCTAGACGCATACCTCCACTGATGTGTACACACATTTATACATACATAATTACGTGTACAGCGTGAGTATGAGAGTGCAATAGAGAGAAGACTGATTCAACTAACTCAGAAATTATTTTATATATATAATTTGATATAAATATTTCGCTAACTGTACTTATCTATATACAGATAGAAACACACCTATACATGCACACGTAAGAATAACAATTCATACAAGAATATAGCATGTGTGTACGTATGTATGTGTGTATATCTATCTATCTATCTATCTATCTATCTATCTATCTGTGTGCGCGTGTGTATATATACGTATATATATATGTTTGCATATAGTATCTACATTGTATAATATATATGTTTATACATATATACATATATACGTATGTATATAAGTGTATATACATACACACACATACAAGCATACGTACATATATATATATATATATATATATATATATATATATATATATATATATATATATATATATATATATATATGTGTGTGGTTGTTTGTGGTTATATGTTTATGCATATGTGGTTATATATATATATATATATATATATATATATATGCATTTATGTATGTGTGTTTGTGTGTGTGAGTGAGCGAGTCAGTGTGCGTGCGTGTGTGTGTGTGTGTGTGTGTTTGTGTGTGTGTGTGTGTGTGTGTGTGTGTGTGTGGTTTTTTTTTGTGAATACTTGAATGTGTACCGTGGAAAATGGATGTGTTCGAGGTTGAGATCTACATTGAATAAGTCGAGAAAGATATCTGTAAAAGCATGAGCGTATCTAATTTTTGCTCAGCCTATGCACATGTGAACGTGTATTCGTGTTTGCGTGCTTTTGAAGCTTCGTATTTTTTATGTGAATGTTTGAGTTTTTGGTAGAAGTTTATCAAACAATGAATGCTATATTTGAGTAAATTTACACCTAATTAGCAAAAAATCGATTGAAAATACATACACGTTCGTCTCACTCATAAATTCATACTTTGGCATGCATACGCACACGTATACATACATACGTGCCAACGTATCCATAGACATACACACACACACACACATATATGTTTATATGCATACAGATGTGAATATAAACATACGTATACTCATGTGTATATACTCATATATGTATCAATACACAAACACGTATATATATATATATATATATATATATATATATATATATATATATATATATATATATATACATATATATATATATGTATGTATGTTTCTTTATTGAGAAGGCTGCTCATTTTAAAGACTAGTGAAATCCCCGGGGACAGAAAACATTGCAAAAATATAGAATGGTAAAATGGAATCTAGATAATTTTTATGATGATGACGATGACGACGACCACGGACGACGATGGGGACGATTTCTTTGTTATTGCCACAAGGTTGACGGAAGAAAGAATTATAAGAAAAATTTGCAAAAATGTTACAAAAAAAAAATGTCTAACGAATGTGTTATCGCATATTCAACACTATCAACAACAAAAATCTTTTTGTAATAATTGCAATACGAATGTTTTAATTAATATTAATGATAATGATGGTGTTGATAATAAAGGAAATGCCACTGTCACTACTACTACTACTACTACTACTACTACTACTACTACTACTACTACTACTACTACTACTACTACTACTAGTATTAGTAGTAGTAGTAAGCTATTGTACAATTACAATGACATTTTTTTAATGGAATGCCAATGAGAAAAGTTAATATTGATAGATATATAATTAAGACTCCCACCGCTACTTACAATTATATATATATATATATATATATATATACGTACGTATACATGTAAACTTAAAAACATGAGAAGTAAAAAAAAAAAACAAAAAAAAAACTGAAGAAATCAGGAAAGAAGAGCAATAAGAATCAGAAGTAGAAAAATAAAAATTATTGAATTTGTAAGAAATTATTAACAATTTAACTGCGCTAATGACAATAGCAGATAATTGAAACAAAGTGACTTGACACTCAGATATTGTTATAACCTCCAAATGGTGATGGCAAGGTCATGTATCAGTCACATAATATACTTCATACAACTCTAATTCCTATATTTTCTTACCAAGGGACTAATCATTCTTATTTAATGATTAATATGTACATTAGTTGATGGCGAATTAGTAGTGTTGAAATTCATCCTTTAGAATACGAAAGTAAGCTATGCCAATTACCCTTTCGAGATCAATAAAATACCTGCTTAGTAGTATTGGGCTTATTTTCACGTTCTCTCTTTCTATCAGGAAATATCGTCTATGACCAAATATGGAGAGGGAGAGATTCCGCTAGCTTTAGATGTCCTCCAAAACGCCTTGGTGTTGGGTTTTTCCATAATCCCATTAGGAGTGAAGGGACGAGGGCAAAATAGGACATTACGTTCTTAATTCTGACTGGCCATGTTAAAATATTCGGAGTCAATCAAGGCAGCCTAACATGAAGCTCAGAAACAGTTTAGAATCTAGAGATCTATAAGAATGTTTATTTTTCACTTCCCCCCCGATAGGCTCAATTATAATTGCTTTTCTTACCATTTCCGAACTTTAGTTTTACAAAAACAACCTGTGTATTTTTAAAATAGTAATAAGAGTTAACTATAAGGACTAGGCTTCGACTTATATTTTGGACACCTTCAAATCCCCGAAATTCGTTCATACATCTATGAAATATAAACGTATTTTTATTGTTGTGACTGACACTAATGGTCAGCGTACTCGAAGCTTCATTTATCTGTATGTGTTTCTCTTTTACATTTTTACTTACATTTTTACCCGTTGTAATACGCATTTTAATAGTTGTAGCAATAGGAAAAATGATGGTGTTGACGTTTACTTGAAACTTTACTTAACATTTGTGGATTGGCT
Source organism: Octopus bimaculoides (assembly GCF_046866305.1). Classification (NCBI taxonomy): domain Eukaryota; kingdom Metazoa; phylum Mollusca; class Cephalopoda; order Octopoda; family Octopodidae; genus Octopus; species Octopus bimaculoides. Next base: position 69,727,031 of record NC_142934.1, on the reverse strand, counting down.
GTCACTTTTTTTATTCTTAATTCAGCCCTCATCAAGGAAGAACGTCAATGACCAAAAACGAATGAAACATCTTATACACGCACAGAATGTATTTTGAACAATACTGTGAAAGATGTGAATTCTTTCAGATTTGAGAAAGAGTGCGCTAGTGTTTCTAGCAAATCAAGTGATCATAAATAGGTTCCCATGCTGGCTCATGTCATACTTTCCTCGAATAGGTAATTGAAAAGATATAGAAAGAAAAATATATGGAAATGCGTTCTATTTTCATGAGAGATTAAGCTTACATAGAAATGTAAATATTACATAAACCTGATTTAAAGGGAAGCACAAAGCAATGGTAATAAAGCTATAAAGGAAAATGCGTAATTATTAACTAAAATATAAAGGACCAATTATATTAAAAAGTACGATAGAAACATCATCCATTACTTTACTACCAATAAACCATTGACAAATACATAGATCGTTAACAGCATCGCAACGTGCCCGATTTCATCAATTTACTTCGTTTGTAGACTGTTTCTGCTAGCGTTCCAACACTGCAAGTACAAAATAGCAACAACACTACTACCACTATCCATAACGTCATCAACGCCATCACCATGATCGTCAGCAGGGCATGAAAGTAAATAGACCGACAATAAATCTTCATTCAACACCTCCTTTATATTTTACATTTCACCCGTCATTTATTTTTTTTTCACACATGACCACATAGTAACAAACTACCTCGATACATATTATTACTAACAATTATAAGGCGACAAGCTGGTAGAATCGTTAGCAAGCCGGGCAAATGCTTAGCGGTATTTCGTCTGCCGCTACAGTCTAAGTTCAAATTCTGCCGAGGTCAACTTTGCCTTTCATCTTTTCGGGGTTAATGAAATAAGTACCAGTTACGCACTGCGGTTGATGTAATTGACTAGTCCCCCACACAAACTTCAGGCCGTGTGCCTTCAGTAGAAAGGATTATTACTAACAATTATATAACAGACTACTACTACTGCTGCTGCTGCTGCGTACATAAGTTTTAGTTACTTCATCGTCTACCGTCCCCGCTTCTCTGGGACACATATATACATGGATAGATATAGAAGATATCGATCTATCTAGTTTTTAGCCTTGATTGAACTTCATTAGGGAAAGATTATCCAAACTCTATTCACAAGGAGATTAATAAATTATAGTGTATAAAATGGTTTGTCTTGTACGTTCAAAAGCGCATGCACAGCAACTGGGGATTAATTAATTGGTATAATACAGAACGTTTTAGAAAATATGCATCACATTTCAAACGTGGTAGAATGCATTATTAATCATTTAATAGATATGTATATATGTTTGTGTACATATGTATGCACGCATCTACGTATATATGAATGTATGGATAAATATATACATGTGTATGTATGTATTTATTTATGTATAAATATATATATGTATGCATATTGTTATGATTTTTTCCCTTGAAGTTCGTATTGAGACGTATATTATTTTATATAATCTTTAAAACCGTTCAGAAGAAACGACTAGATTCAATTTATTTCTGCATTTTGCAATGCAACATCACAATTTAACAGCTATTAAAATAATTTTCTTTTTGTTTTGCGGAAAAGAAAAAACCAAAACACTATTACATATTCTAACACTTTGCAGCTAATTTTATATATGAATTAATATAGTCAATTGTAATAATGAGCATATAGGTACAGACTAAAGTTTATTACTTGGAAAATTTTATGGCAGTTTAGTCGGTCTCTCGTATATATAAATGGTACATATTTAGCAACTTCTCAGAGAGAAGAAAATAAATGTGATGCAATGAATATCTGACCATGTCGAGTAAGAGGTGAAATTATTTCGGAAGTACTATCAACTTAGTAGAAGATCTGAAAGACAGATAATTACAATATACGCTACATTCACATCAGAACTAAACGAGAAAAATGACCACAAATTGCCTACAACGCGGAGTTGATTAAAACAGCTGTCTAATGTTGGCTAGCTTTGGACAGGAATGCAAGCAGTGACTCATGAATCGATCAAATGTCTAGGATAGCCCCCTATTTGACTTCTTAGGTAGCATGGCTAAAATTACTTGCCAAATAAAATTTGGCAACCATTGCATTATCTGACGAGAACTGTTCTGTATAGTTTAAGGAAGGAACTAACTATTCGTTACGAGGAATATTGACGTGCTCTTTCTTAAATGTATTTATCACGTTACAATTTGGCATCAGCTTTGTAGACAAACATAAACACACAAAAGCACACAAGTATTCGTACATATGTACATGCATGCACAATTTCAGTAGCTATCATATATATATATATATATATATATATATATATATATATATATAGATAGATAGATATATATATATTTATATATATATATTTATATATATATATATATATATATATATATATATATATATATATATATATATATATATATATATATATATATATATATATATATATATAGATAGATAGATAGATAGATAGATAGATAGATAGATAGTTAGATAGATAGATAGATAGATAGATAGATAGATAGATAGATAGATAGATAGATAGATAGATAGATAGATATACACAACACATACACGCACACATATATGTATTTATGTATGTTATGCATGCATGTATGTATACATGTGTGTGCGTGTGTGTGTGTTGCTGTCTGGGTAAGAAGTTTGCTTGTCGAAAACGTAGTCGAGTTTCAATACTGCTACTTGGCGCAATGGCCGACTAGCTCCTATCATAACCTCAGGTTGACCAGTACATTTGGCAGATTATATCTATAATCTTCTAGCCAAGTGCACTAATATATATATAGGTAGAACGTTCAAGTAATAGCCAGAATGGCGTACTACAGATTTCCTATCATTTTGGCATAAGTGTTCTCTTTTCTACAAACATTTAACATTCTATTGACATCCCTTAGGTAAATTATTTCAACTACTGTTGAAATAATCTTTCGTACTCCCACATAAGTATGCCTAGTCTAATGTACTTGAATTTTACTGAAGATTTGACAGGGACATGCTACCAATATTCTTTCGAATTAGGTGTGGTTTTGCCCACCACATCATTGTAGCTTTTTACATGTCTTATCAGTATTATCCTCTCTACCAGTTTCGCTATCTAGTGTTCTAGCCACATCATGTCTCATAAGTAAGTAATGCCATGAGGACAATTTCGGGCAGCTACTAATGTTTTGGGTGACTTCTTCAGTATCAATTCCATAAAGCCTGAATATAATGTCACGTTTTTCTGTTATTTTCTGCATAACTACTTCCTTGTGCTTCATATTTTGCGGATATTTCCTGGAGTTGTGTTGCAAAAGTATATCCTTCGAAGTGAGAGCTAATATCCCGGTTGTATACCTAAAATAGAATATTCTGGTTTGTCAATGTCTCTGTTACTTTGAAGACTTCTAGATAGATAGTTATGCATGGAATTTACTGACATATCAGCGGCCAGTTTCTGATAAACTTCTTTCCAACTATCATGATGTGAATCGGCCTCAGGTATGGATACGTGATCCATGGAATTGTGCGTGTATGTACGCGCACGCACGCACACACACACACACACACACACACACACACACACACACACACACACACACACACACACACACACACACACACACACAAACACACACACACATGTATATGTACACAGGTGAGCACAAGTGCTAAACAAGGTGAAAAGAAATAGTACTACAATCCCAAAATTTTCATAACAACCGTTTTGACGGACGGGAAAGTGAGACTCTTAGTAGCAGTTTTGTGATAACTTTGCAGCTTTAATAAAAGTGTACACACACACACACACACACACACACACATATATATGTGTCAAGTGTGTGTTTAAAGATGCTCTGGAACATGCATATATATTAGATACTAAAAAATAATACATCATCGTTAGACATTGCTAAAACATTTACATAGGCACATTTACATTCACAGACAGAGACAG
>NC_142934.1:69695535-69718035 GCF_046866305.1 Octopus bimaculoides | reverse complement strand
CCCTGGGTCACTGCAATGAAGTCTATGTTGAAAACAATAAATAACACCCATGGCAACTATTAACAGCTACTGAGATAACTACTTCCATCACCATCACTTCCACTACCACCAAAGCCACCACTACTAGCACCATCACTACCAGAACTGCTTTATTGAGGAAGATTTTAGAAATACTATTTGATGTTCATGACAACTATGAGGAATAAAATGCTTGATAAAATCTGAAATCCTACGTAATAATATGTTTACGATGATGATGTTGATATGTGAAAATAAATATAATAATCACAATAACCATAGTGACTGAGGCGTTATTATTACTTTCACTATTGGGGTCGATGTATGGGCGGTGAGTTCGCAGAATCGTTAGTAAGTCGGGTACAATGCATAGCAGTATTTCGTCCGTCTTTACGTTCTGAGTTTAAATTCCGCCGAGGGCGACTTTGCCTTTCATCATTTCAGAGCCGATGAAATAAGTACCAGTTGTGCACTGGAGTTGATATAATTGACTCTGAAACCATTATTACTTTCATTATTGGGTTCGATGTAATCGGCTAAGACCTTCCTCTCAAAATTGCTGGCCTTGTGCAAAAATTAGAATTATTACAGAACTTCATTTCTACCTCAAATGTCAACATAAAAGCAAATGACAACTGTTACCCGTTTTCCATGGCCAAGACTTACAACACAATCCCTGAAAGGGACGCCAGTCCAGTGCATAGTTATTAATTCAGAACTGTGTGGACTGGATAACAGGAAATGAGGCGTTTCACTCAAGAACATAACACGCAGCCTGGTCCGGGAATTGAAACCACTACCAGGCGACCGTGAGAGCAACACCCCAAATCACTTAGTCACGCGTCTTTAGGACATTAGATAAACAACGTAATATTTTCTAGGGTTTGTGTGACTAATGGGAGCACATGTGGAAATTACCTTTCGATAATAAAACTGTCCTGAATTTTAGCAACAAAATTATCTCTACTAAGTGCCGCAAATAAGCTAGTACTGGGTGATAGCGTTAAATACATTTATCTGATGTATTCAGTTAGAACAATTAAGAGGTGCTACATACTACTACTACTACTACTACTACTACTACTACTACTACTACTACTACTACTAACAGTATCGTGGTGTTTTAGTCGGTGAAAATGTTGATAACTTATTGGCAAACATTCTTTTTTGTTTTTTTTTTATCTTCATACAAAATATCAACTGGATACCCGTACCTACAATCTTTTTGTGAAGTATTCAAATCAAGCTGGGGTTGATATACTTTATCGATTCAGACATATTTACATTCTCATCTACAAAGCACGCCTTAAGTAAACAAGTAAATAAATAGATAATCAAATAAAATAAACAAAAATCAATCAAAATGACAAATCATTATTATTGGCATGATAATATTTTATTAAGACTAATCACTATCATATCATTGGCTCTCTTTAATTTTTTTGCTATAATAGATAGGGCATCACCGGAAACTTCTGGACAATTTGGCTACCGTCTTGTTGTACGAAATATTTATAAAATAATACCCCATGAGAAAAGGATTTGGTACAACATAGACTATGTCTTCTTAAATTTCCAACGCCTGCAAATTTCTCGTAATAATAATGACGATACGAACAATAATAATGATGATAATAACAACAACATTAATGACAATATTCATGATAACACCACGCTCATCGTAATAAAATCACACACATCAAACATTGTACGATCATAAATATTATGTTTACATTCCTCGTATAATCGGCTAAGGATACATAAATATACACGGATACATGAATACCAATATGCCATACATATATACTTACAAATATATGTAATACATACGCTTTAATATATATATATATATATATATATATATATATATATATATATATATATATATATATATATACGTATATATAATATGTACGCATATACATACATATATAACTGAATATACATACATGTATGGACTTAAATATATATACATAAGATATGCATATATGTTATATATATACACATATGTATGTACATATATGTATATGTATGTGTGTATATATATATATATATATATATATATATATATATATATATATATATATATATATATATATATATATATATATATATATACATTTGTACATATATGTACATATAGAGGTATATGTATTCAAGTATATATATATATATATACATGTATATATCTATATATATTCATAGAAATATGATATATGTATATATTTTTATATATTATCACAATATTAACAGTCCTGTATTTTTACCTATCTTGGCATATGGGAAGATAATTGCATATAAATTAAGTTTATCGCTACATATGAATATATATATTCAAAAACCTATCTTTATGTGTGTGTATATATATATATATATATATATATATATATATATATATATATATATATATATATATATATATATATATATATATATATATATATGTATATATATATATATGTGTGTGTATATATATATATATATATATATATATATAAGTATATATATGTGTGTATATATATATATAATATATATATATATATATAAGTATATATATGTATGTATATATATACGTATATGTACATGTATATTTATATATATATATATATATATATATATATATATATATATATATATATATATACATATATATATATATATATATATATATATATATATATATATATATATATACATATATATATATATATATATATATATATATATATATATATATATATATATATATAGTATGTCTAATATATATACATAAATTAACTTTAAGCAAAATGTGAATGATATATATATACGTATATATATGCATGTCTATATGCATACATATGAAAATACATGCACACACATATATATACAAATACAAACACATACACTATATATATATATGTACACATATATATTTATATATATACATATACATATTACATTTTGTTGCATACATAAGCAGTTTGCGCTGGTTATCACCTGTAAAGCTCGACACTGTGCTGACGTCATCATGAAAACCTGATAGGATGTTTTCATCGTATCAAGTTCTTTGCAGCTCTTCATTTACACACTGTCATATATATATATATATATATATATATATATATATATATATATATATATATACATATGTATGTATATATATACGTGTGTGTATGTATATATGTATATATATATATATGTAAATATACATATATGCTTATATACATACAATATGTATATACATATATATAAAGTATATATATATATATACATATATATATATATATATATATATATATATATATATATATATATACATACATGTATACATGTATATATATATATACATACACACACACACACACACACACACACACACACATATATATATATATATATATATATATATATATATATATATATATATATATATATATATATATATATATATGAACACATTCACTTCCTTTCGCGCTATATTGTTGTTGGTTTTTTTTGTGACAAACTAAAATAAATATTTACTTAATATAAATGATGAATTTATTAAAAATAAAAATAAAAAATTGTGAAAAATGGCATTTCAGATCGTGTTTTAATGGTACACCTTTTTAAGATATGATCTTCTTAATAGGATCAAATCGTACGAAAGATTCCTCTTTGTTGCTTTTCCATGTGTCACTTTATTCATTTAATTTTCGTAATGGCTCATGCTTTGCTTTTAAAATGTGCGTATATATATACATATGCATATGTATGTCTGTATGTATGTATGTATGTATGTATGTATGTATGTATGTATGTATGTATGCATGTATGTATATATGTAAGGATGCATGCATATATACATGCAAGGATGTATGTACGTACGTATATATATTTACGTGTGTTTATATACTTGCATGTTTGTGATTATGTATGTATATATGCGTTCATATATGTATAAGCTTTTTTTATAGCTCCTTATTTGTTTCATTCATTAAATTGCAGCCATGTTGGGACACCGCCTTGAAAAAATTTAGTCGAGCCAATCACTCCCATTACTTACCTATTTGTTTATCTTCAAGGTGGGTACTTATACTACTAGTATCGTTTGCCAAACCACTAAGTTATGTCGTATGTATGTATATGTATATATATATATATATATATATATATATATATATATATATATATATATATATATATGGATTTTTATTAAAACGGGAGCCACATTTTTCATTAACGAAACACTTTGAAACTTGGAACACTGGTAAAATGTGTCATATAAAACATCTTTTTCTCTTAGTCTTCTTTTAAAAAAAAGAAATCCATAACTTATTCCATGTTAAAGTTGTCGTATTTCTGTAATTTCAACCAATTACTGACGTCCATTCAGCCGATATACATTAAGTACCGACTACATAAACAAACGATTCTGAAACAATTAACCCTAACCCTAACCCTAACCCTAACCCTAACTCTACGGTTAGGGTTAAGGTTAGGGTTAAAGCAAATTTAAAATGAAAAAAGCAAATAAAACGAAGGTATGGAGATTAAATACGCTTTACATCGCTTAATCAGCCAAAGGAGTAAATGTAAACAACTGAATACTTGTCAGTGATTGGTTGAAATTATCGAAATAAGACAATTTTTTACATGAAATAAATTCGAATACAAAAATATTTTTCTGTTCTATAACACAAAATAGATAAGTATACGAAGTTTGAAAGTCTTTCCGTACCAAAAACGCTACGTAAAACATTAATGAAAAATGTGGCCCCCGTTTTAAAATAGAACCATATATATATATATATACACATACATATATATCGTTCGGCATGGTAGATCGCTAACCACAACAAAATGTGGGTATAGGGGTATGATATCTACGTATATTTCCTATTTAGTATTGGGGAAGTTTCATTTATAAGGACGTACTCCCGTATTTGTTTTAGAGTTGGGTCGTTTGGGTACTTGGATAAGATGCGGATGTCAAGTTGACCCAAGTTGCCTCCATGCTGGTCTTTGGCATGTGGTCTTTGCTGGTCTTGGTCCCCAATACTAAATACGTAGATATCATACCCCCATACCCACATTTTACACAGGTAAAGTAGAACAGTTAATGGGCTTTTATGCAGATAGAGGTATGTATGTCTGTGAGTGTGTGTGTGTGTGTGTGTGTGTGTGTGTGTGTGTGTGTGTGTGTGTGTGTGCATGCACATGTATGTATGGATAGGTACATAAGGTATATGAACAGACAACGACATAGGCAAATAGAGACTGAAACACATGACCACATATACACACACATTTGTCCACACATATGAAAATGTGCACCCATCCATGCATACATACATACACACACACTGAGACACACGCATGCGCAAAAACAAAAAAAGAAGAAAAGCAAAAACAGAACGCAACATGAATAACGGACAGAGTCAAGACTATTGAAAAGGTTGCAAGACGCAACGAAAATTTTAGGAAAATAAAAAGTGGAAATTTTAACGGTGAGTGTGTTGAATTTTAAGGCACGATAAGTAAAGGACTCTCCACAGACACAACAGTATAAATATATATATATACGACAGGCTTCTGTTTCCGTCTAACACATTCTTTTACAAAGCTTGGGTTTGCCCGAGACTACAGTAACAGACACTTGCCCGAAGTGCCATGCCCGGTAACTGAATACACACACACACACACACACACACACACACTCTCTCTTTCTCTCTCTCTCTCTCTCTCTCTCTCTCTCTCTCTCTCTCTCTCTCTTACACGCTCTCTCTTACACACTCTCTCTTACACACACTCTCTCTCACACACTTATAATATTGGTCTTGGTATATTGATGTGAATCGAAGAAGCTGGAAATAGTCTGGTCCTTAACGCCACCCGAAATGTTTTGGTTGTTGTTTATCTCGTCAGCTGAAGTTGAAGTAAACAAGTAATTGTTTAGTTCACTATGTATATCAAACGCTTGCAACACGAGTGTGCTGTATAAATCGCCCAGGAATGGAAAATGAACGAAAATGTTATTTTCGTCATAATTTCCATACAATTTGAAGATACTCCCTGAGTGATGGTCATGTCGTTCAGTTCTGAAATCTGGTATAAATAGAAACATACTTGCATTGTAGGTCACTGAATTAGGATGGCAATATCGTTCGTATGGAAGATTTAAGTACTCCAAAATGTCTACACAACGCAGGACTGTTCAGAGAAAAGTTCCTCTTACATATTGAAGTGAAGATGCAAGGACCACCGCTATTCATTTGGAAAGTTGGGGGTTATTTGTAATTAGCAGAGAATCATGAACAAAAATTATATTGCATCCCCGTGGAGGAAAATTTCATTAAACCGAGAGAATTTAAACGAGCCGCAAATTAAAGTAACCTCATGAATATTAATTTGCCCTTTAAACACAGTGTGTAAACAAGTTGGTCTATTTAAGGCGAATTCAGTCGTCCCCTTCGCTGATGCTGTCATGAACTAAAGGAAGATGAAAATATGATTCAACCACCTGAAAAACATGTCTGCAAAATATGAAACAACTATCTGTTTATTAAACCTCTGAAAAGATATATATACAGCATCCATACATCCTGATCAAATAAGATCGTTTATGTAATAGCTGCATACACGTATTTATGTGTGTGTCTGTGTATAAAAGTATTCTTTTATTCTTTTATTCTTTTACTTGTTTCAGTCATTTGACTGTAGCCATGCTGGGGCACTGCATTTAATTTCTACGTGTGCACAAAGATCAACCGATATCTGATACTCTTATGAGTTTATTTCTGCCTTAAGTAAAGGATTGGCGAGAACGAACTTCGATTATATTCTTTAATTTTTCTTTACTTGTTTCAGTAATTTGACAGCGGCCATGCCGAAGCACTGCCTTTAGTCGAAAATTATTCTTTTACCGAACTGCTAAGTTACGGGGACGTAAACATACCAACATCAGTTGTCAAGCGATGGTGGCGGGACAAACACAGACACACAAACACGCACACACTCATATATATACGACGGGCTTCTTTCAGTTTCCGTCTACCAAATCCACTCACAATGCTTTGGTCGGCCCGAGGCTATAGTAGAAGATACTTGTCCAAGGTGCCACACAGTGGAACTGAACGCGGAACCATGTGGTTGGTAAGCAAGCTTCTCACCACACAGCCACTCCTGCACCTATTAAAGAAAATATAGATTATATTCCAGAAGTCAACTCACCCGACGTTTCAATGTTTTGGCGATTATCCAGCTAATTAGCTGCAGTTGAACAGAACTTAATTACTTGTTTTTGTTTTCCACACTATGTATTTCAAATGCTGGTATCAGGATTGGGTACTACATAAATCACCCAAGAATAGAAGAAGAACGAAAAATTCAATTTATAGGAAATCAAATATCTGTTAGTAAGTTAGTGATAAATACGTTCAGAGTTTTCTTTTTCGAAGAACGTAATAACCCGAAAGACTTAAATGCGCACCCAAAAGTACATACCATTTAGATATTTTTGTGGCACTCCGTCGGTTACTACGACGAGGGCTCCAGTTGATCCGATCAACGGAACAGCCTGCTCGGGAAATTAACGTGCAAGTGGCTGAGCACTCCACAGACACGTGTGCTCTTAACGTAGTTCTCGGGGAGATTTTTGCGTGACACAGAGTGTGGCAAGGCTGGCTCTTTTGAAATACAGTTACAACAGAAACAGGAAGAAAGAGTGAGAGAAAGTTGTGGTGAAAGAGTACAGCAGGGTTCGCCACCATTCCCTGCCGGAAGGTGTTTTTGCTCAATAAACACTCACAACGCCCAGTCTGGGTATCAAAACCGCGATCCTACGATCGCGAGTCCGCTGCCCTAACCACTTGGCCATTGTGCCTCCACACCATTTAGGTATACGTAAGACGAGATAGCTTAAGTTTAAATGAGCTGCAGAACAACTGAAATAATGACCTCAGGATAGCTCACATTTATTGCAAATAGCTTCTACGTAGTATATTATCTAATTATCTGTTCCTGTAATAACTCCCTGCTTTTCTGTTTTTCTGTCACTTTCTCTCTTTCCCCCTGTCTCTCTCTTTTACACACACACACACACACACACACACACACACACACACACACACACACACACACACACACACACACACACACACACACACACACACACTCTCTCTTCTTCTCTTTATGTGCCATACCTACAGATGTGGTGATCATGGACCCCCATGCCTAAGTCATTCATCTTTATTCTCAGAAAATTTACAACGTTGGCTTCCTTGTGCATTCATCCGGTGTATTTACAGATGACTCTCCTATAACACTGAGCTAACTCCTGAGGGTTAGAGCATATACTAGATATCTTGGACAAGCAACACCACTCCGAGGCATAGAGGACCTGTGAGTATTAGTGAATATTAGTCTATAAACCCTAATATTTCTGAATTCCAGACATGAATCTCATTACAGAATGCAATTTATAATATTGCTCAGGACAGCTTCCCATGTGTGTGTGTGTGTGTGTGTGTGTGTGTGTGTGTGTGTGTGTGCGTGCGTGCGTGCACAAAGAGAGAGAGAGAGAGAGAGAGAGAGAGAGAGAGAGAGAGAGAGAGAGAGAGAGAGAGAGAGAAAGAGAGAGTGATTGACTGATAGTCGACAGATAGATAGATAGATAGATAAATTCTAATGAAAAAGAAATATATCTTATAGATCATTTAATATGAAGAATGTCTTGAAAATTGTATTATTTAAGAAAAAAATCTTTTAGATAAATTGCCTCACAAAATAATAATAATAATAATAATAATAATAATAATAATAATAATAATAATAATAAAAATAATGATAATGTTCCTCTTTTTCATTACGCAAATAAACCGTAAATATTTGCAGGAGAAAAAATGTTCTAAGAGCAATGTGTAGCTTTAATTTTTCCCCTTGAAGGAGAACAAATTGTTTATTGTAGATGTGAAACAAATTTCTGTAGAAATATGTAGTATATCCTCATTTTCAGTCGACTCTCTCCTCCAGTAATCTTGGATCTTGTTTCCAAATGTATCCTGAAAAGTACCCATTGATCCTTTACCATTCAGATTACTCCGTCAAATGTAATGTTTATGTCTTAACATTGTTTTGAATTAAGTATGCAGCATCTCTTAGCGTTCAGATTCCAGTGATGTAATTGTTTATTTTTAGAGCGCCGTCGTAAGGTAGCTGTAACAGGTCAGATTTGATTGGTTTGAACACAGAACAACTAGAATATCTGTGGCAGATATGGCCGGTTTAAATACTAAAGTGTTAAAGACAAATATTAAGACTTACCAAAATGATCTCACCATGTCAACCTGGACACAGTATTGCAGTTCCTTTGCTATTTGACAAATAAGAAAATTGCGTGTAATTACCTGCCACTGTGAATGAATATTTTATACCTTGAAAAATGAAAGCTGATTCGTGATTTGCTAAATTCAGCCACAATACTAGTCCAATTAATGATAGCTCAGAGAGTGTTAAGCACCGCAGGGGAAAAAAAGAAGCTTTAGTCAATGAAGTCCCCAACCAAATTTCTATTCCCGATAAGACCAACTCCCTACAAATTATGTTGTTAATGACGCCGAGCAAAGAATTAATTCTCATTCAACTTCTTCACAAATGTATCACCGTTTTAAGTCTCACAGGCAAAATAAATGACTAAGAGATTTCTTACCATGACAGGACCATTTAATTACATCCCTACTGACAAGAGCTGATTTTCTTTTTCTACATATGATGATTAATTTAACATTTTCATCTCTATGCTTTTATAAGTGAATACTGCAATTGATTGTATAAGCAACTGTACTTCACACTCCCACTTCTACACACCGAGCAGCATTTGTTTCTCCTCATTAGATTTCCATTAGATTTCTATATTTATATGTCAAAATATATATATGTATGTATGTATGTATGTATGTACGTACGTGTATATTTATATATATATATATATATATATATATACACACACATATATATATATATATATATATATATATATATATATATATAGGGTGCGTAAGATATTTGAGGACAGATTTATGTTTATAAATAATATAACGGATGATAATAACAGATGATAAATTTATTAATCAAAAAATGCAATGGGGATACAAATAAACCTTATTTTCTATAATGCTATTCAGTAAAGCCACCTTCAGCTTCAACAGCTGCTTCTATACGAGATCTAAATCATCTACATGTTCGAATCAAGTGGTCCTGGTTCATTTTGGACATTACGCTGACTATGACAGCGTTTCAAAGAATCTTTGCTGTTATGGGCGTGTTCATTGACCTTTCTCCCAACAACGATGCACATGTAATAGTCCGATAGATTGAGATTTGAGGAATTAGGAGGCCAAATGTTAGGGGTTATGTGATCATGAAAATTTTCATCTATCCATTCCTGTGTTACTAGAGCCATGTGTGATAGGGCAGAGTCTTACTGAATACAGATATGGCCTTCCATTGCATACACTGTCTATCCAAGGCTTAACAACTATTTCCAGGACCTCAATGTAGGCGGCAGAGTTATATATATATAAATATATATATATATATATATATATATATATATATATATATATATATATATATATATATATATATATATATATATATATATATATATCGGGTGCGTAAAATAAGGCCTTATGGAAAGAAGTAAGGAGGCATCACATGTTCTTCATTGCAAACAACACCTAAAACCATCACAGTTGCAGAAAATTTTGTATGCATAACACTTGGAACTTCAGAAGGGTCTGCATATAACCATCTGTCATTTCTTCTGTTAACTTTTTGATCTTAATCGAAGTTTTTCTCGTTTGAGAAAAACAAAATCAAATCTTCTGATGGATTTTTAGTTTGTTTAAGAGCCTTTTTAGCTTTGATGTATTGATTTTCTTTTGCTTTTTCTGCCAAACTGACCTTTCCTCAACATATAAAACTTATATCTGATGTCTTCGTGAGCAACATTTCTGACTATTACTTTTAGCAAATAGAAACCTAATGCAATTGACTTCATGAATATTCTGGTATTGCAATGAATGGTCTTTTGAACTTGCTGAATAAATTCAGGTATTCTGATGATTTTAGAGCGTTTAGTATGCTTTTTATGCTTTGATACGGGTGATACGTTTCCATCTTCAGTCTCTAGCTCCTTACAAACTTTGTAGACAAAAGATCTGGCAACATTTAAAAATCGAGATATTTCTAAATCGCTATGCTCAGCCTTTATAACCATAGTAACAGAATGCTTCTTCATTTCCTGAGTAAGCTGAGGGCCTGCCATTATTATTTTCTGAAACAAAGATTATACAGAATTAGAAAAAAATGCAGCAATGACCCAAAAGAGGGATGTCCTCAAATACCTTACGCAACCTGTATATATATATATATATATATATATATATATATATATATATATATATAGATATATAATTTAGAGAAAAGAACCAAAGTTCATGAACTCATCCATGAAAATCCACAGTCACATATAGAAAAATTTAATAAGTAAATACACTAAAAAGAACTATAATAAAATACAAAGTAATAATTATAAAATAATAAAATAATATATATATATATATATATATATATATATATATATATCTACGTACCTCTCTTACAAGGTGCTCGGATTACATTTGAGAGTTTACATAAAAGAAAAAGAAAACACAATATCCCATTCAGAATTAGAAATATTTCAAAAACTACAAAATTATCAAGTAGATTATGGCTAGGAGGTAACAGTTTACCCAAATCGGAGCCCTCAGCTTTCACCATGGCGTCAAGACGGCTCTTGAACCTGGATCATGCATTCTTCACTGTATCCTTGGGAAGAACTTTGAACGCCTTCTAGGTAATGCCTCGGCTTCACTGTTGCAGGCAGACCGGTTGTCGTCTTTCTCAACCGTGCCCCACATGTCGTAACCCATGGGATTACAATCGGAGCAGTGTTTGAGGCTGGCGAAGTCGTGGAAATACTCCGACAACTATTTATGACTTTGCAGAGATACAAGAAGGAAATGAATGTTGCTACCATTCATATGGCCCTGTAGCAGCAACTTCATCCCACCTCCACACACACACACACAATCCGATTAGGGATTAACCAGTCTCCAGTTGCTTCACACAGCCGTCTGATATGAGCCTCAGGCCCTGTTCAAAGATGTGAGGATGAATTACAGCGTGCGGACGCATCCAGAACGCCAATCGTATGCCTTTCTCCTGTACACGGCCGCGTAATTTCCGGTGCAGCTCTCTGAAACGTCTTACAGCTTTTATAGTGTCCAGGGAGCATTGGACAGCAAACGTGTCGGCATTTTGACATCATGACACAGGTAAATCTTTTCCTGATTTCAGATGGCTTCCAGTGCCCCATATCAGCTAACTTTATCTCAGTTGTATAACTTTAAACTTCACGCTATTCAGCGCCGTTAGCCGTTCATCAATACATGAACCTGTTCCTGAAATTGAAGACATAGAAACCACCGAATTTAGCCCGAACACGCTCTGTGTGTGTGTTTGTGTGTGTGTGTGGATGTGTATGTATTTTTGCTGTGTGGATGTGGATGTTTATGTATTTTTGCTGTGTGGATATGGAGTGTATTTGTGTGTCTGAGTGTGACTCTGTGTGTGTTCAGGCGTGTGGGTAAAACGTCCTTTCCGTAGCTGCGTGTAGCATGTGTAACTTAGTATGACATTGGACGGATCTGTGTATTGTGGTTGAATTTGATCAGAGCAGCGTACAAACTTGCAGTGAGTGTATATGTGAGTTTATATGTTGTTGTTGGTAATGGTGATTGTGTTTTTGGTGGTGGTGGTGATGATGGTGCTATTGGTGTTGGTGCGGCTTTGTGTTTCTCTCACCATTTGAGTTCGTAGGAGCAATGTGACCGATTGTTTAAGAAATACTGTTCGTAATCACGACGTCTGGAGTTCGATACAATTGGGTGACATTTTGAGCAAGAGTAATTTTCTATAACCTCTGTTTGTCTTATATCATGAGAACAAAATCGGGTTGACGAAAGCAGTTTAGAAATGCATTGGATGAATTGTACTAGTAATTCAGCTGTCTTGCCTCAACAGACTATAACACGTTGGTTTAGCCTGGTGTACAAATGAATTTAAAATAAGCAGTAATTGACACAACAATACGCTAATTCAAAGAGTGAGCTTCGTAATTTTTTTTCGCTCATCGACCAACTGGAAGTTTAAGGTAGGAAATTCTGACTGACATCCGCGACAACAGAAAGTGTGGAAGCACGTTAGAGACAGATAAAATATTGACATACATGCGCACACACTGAATATACATAAACATATGCAACTTTGTCAAGGGATTCTGTAAATATATATACATACATATCTACATACATATATTGTATGTAATGGTTTCATATTTCGGCATAAGGCCAACAATTTCAAGTGATATTTATTTTATCGACCCCGAAAGGGTGAAAGGCAGTGTCAACCTCGGTGGCATTTCATCTCAGAACGAAAAGACGGAAGAAATTCTGTTAAGCGTTTTTTCCGGTGCGCTAACAATTCTACCAACTCACCGCCTTATATTGGGTTAGCCCATAAATAATGCAGCTTTTTTCAATTACATGAACTAAAAATCGGAGAGGGACGGGATAAACTACTTCTATCAATTTGCTATAAATGTAGGTAGTAATTTTACCTTGTCCTTATTCTTAGGATATACA
Source organism: Octopus bimaculoides (assembly GCF_046866305.1). Lineage (NCBI taxonomy): Eukaryota > Metazoa > Mollusca > Cephalopoda > Octopoda > Octopodidae > Octopus > Octopus bimaculoides. The sequence continues at coordinate 69,704,308 of NC_142934.1, read as the reverse complement.
TAGATACACGCACACATACTTGCATGTATATGATATATATATACACGCACATATACATATTAACATATACATATATGCTAATGAGCTGGAAGGAAAACATCGCATTTTGACCACCTACCATGATCACTGGACATTGTCCCATCTGATTATCATTTATACCGCAGTCTTCAAAATCATTTGGACGGAAAAAATATGAATTCTGTAGACGAGGTCAAAACAATACTGAAGTTGTATTTTTCGTCAGAGACAAGTGAATTTTGGAAGAGGAGCCTTGCAAGTCAACCAGATAGATGGAAGAACATTGTAGAAAATGAAGGAAAGTATATATTAGACTAAAAAAAGAACTGTTTATCTTAATTTTAAAAAATAATAGAAGTATTAAAAAATCGCATTATTTATGGGATAACCCTATATATATATAACAAATGAAAGACAGAAGATGGAATATGCGAGAATTGATTATTAATCACGACAATTGTTTCGAAGCGTCTAGCATCAATTCCTTTTGGGTTAGACACTCAACAACTAGTTCAAGAGCATCCAGTAATGCAGATGTATTTCGTCAGGTGATAAATAAATAAATGTAACTCGTTAAAATGACTGTTCTGCAATGTAACTTTCCGTTTTGTGGAGATAAAAACAGCCAGACGGAGGAAATATCTTCATTTATACGGAAGATCAAAAATAAAATCACAGATGACAAAAAGAGAAACGAACAAGCAATCCAACGAGAAAAGTATTTAAAATAACCGTTAACAGGTATGGATGTATAAACGCCCCCAGGCAAGCTCCATGGCGCGGGTACACTCGCTCATACAAGCGTCTGCAAAAATGTAAGCATACGCACACGTGAGGTTTGGTGCACTCATGATCACAAAGCGAGTTAATTATTTACTTTGTGTTTATAAGAATGGAGAGGTTGAAAGTAAACTTAAATCATCCATACTTTAAATTAAATAAAGTTAATGCTTACTCAAAATCCATTCTCACTGCATTGTGCGAAAGTATATTTATATGCATGTAGGCATCTTGAAAGTCGTTCAGAAATTCTATTAATTATCTTCTCGTTAGTTCACAGAATAGACAGGGATTCCTCAGAGCAGAGACGGCTTCTCCTGGAAATTATATTGTATGGTTTAGCATTTCGTTTTATCCTCCTTCAGTCGCCATACAAAATCTGTCAAAGATGTTGAATGTCTCTTATTGATTGTCTTAAAGCTGATAACATGGTTACGATAACGATTTTTAAATGAGTATATATATATATATATATATATATATATATATATATATATATATATATATATATATGCATACATTATTTCTAAATCTCTTTAAAGGAGACTACGGCAGCAGTACCGGGTATTAATAGTTATCGCCAAGCTAACATGGCAGTCCAGAAAAATAGGACGAATGCTGCCGTTGATTAACTCCAAGAGCCCATAGCCTCTAGCTAGCTATGTGACACACAAGCCTGTGTCCATTACAACCTTCGAATAAGGGAGGTCATCAGCTTCCCCATGCATATGCATGTGCTTGTGTGCGCGCGTGTGTATATATATACATACATTTATTTGCATTTATATGTATGTATATATATATATATATATATATATATGTGTGTGTGTTTGTGTAAACATATATATATGTTCACGTACACATGAATATATTCATTAATAGGTAGGTATACGTGTATATACTTAAGCATGTATGAGTATATGTATGTATAGGGATATGCATATACATATATTTATGCATGCATGCATGAAATATGTATCTGAGTATGTGTGAATGGATAAATAAATATACATACACATATATACTTATATGCTTATGTACTTTTAAAGTATCAGAAATTATCGTAAAGCAAATGCAAACAGGAAAATGAACAAATAAATGATACACATCCACGTATGTGCGTGTGCGTATTTTATTTTGTTGACATTCCTTTTTGTATTTGCGTTACGATATTTTTTATCCCTTAAAAATATTACATCGCCAAAATATATTTTTGTTTCATTTCACAAGTTAAGAAGAGGTTATTCTCTGTAGAAGTGAATATACACATATACAGGTATAATTGCTTTATTCTTTCAATGTTTGCTTAAATGTTTTCTCTGACGATAACAACATCAACAATTACATGTAAAAGGAATAAGCTCGATAAATCTAACAAAGAAAGGCAAAGTATACCAACCTTTTTTTTTTGTTAATACAGAGAGCGCAGTAAACACAAACTCTTTCGTATTTATTGATCTCCCTTAGGATACCTGCACAAATGAGAGAAATATTGAAATGCATATGAGAAACTCCCAGGACAGAACCGAGAAATATTTCATGGAAAATGCATTGAATGAAGTCTTGGTTTAGTCGAACCTCTAGCGAAATATTGGAAACCCCACTGTGCTTGATGGAATTTTAAAGGCTAACTCTTCTGGGTTTGTACTTCTATGTTTTCATTCTTGGTAGGATTGCAGTTTGAAATATTTTTGAGGATTAATTTTCCCAGAACGGCGATGTTGAACAAAGATTAATAATACAAGCAAAAACACAGACGCAAGTAATTATAATTGCTTCTAACAAGGAGAATAGTTCCTAACAAATAATTTCTAATTCATGTTGAAGACCAGCAGTTTTCAAGGGAGGTCCTAAGTTGATAACATCGATTTCATTATTTGACTGTTACTTCATTATATCGACTCCCGAGGAACGCAAGACAAAGTTGATCTGTTTGGGATATTAACTCGGAACGCGGAATCGGTACAAACACTGCAGAATCAGCACAAACTCTGACACGGTAACAGTTCTGCCAACACAACCTCCTTAAACAACAACAGCAATGATAATGGTTTCAAATTTTTGCACAAAACCTGTAATTTCAAAGGACGATGACAGTCGATATCATCGACCTCAGTGCTCAGCTGGTATTTATTTTATCGACACCCAGATAGATGAAAAGCAAGGTCAATCTTGGAGGGGTTTGAACTCTAAATGTAAGGAGCCGGAACAAATAGTACAAGGCATTTCCCACAATACTATAATGATTCTGTTGGCTCTCTAACTTTAATAATGATAATGACGATGCTTTCTTTATTAACTATTGAGGATTGGCTAATCCGATTCAAGCACATGACCTGAAGTTTTGTGAGGAGGAGTAAATCGATGTTTTTCGACTAAAGCACCAGGACAAATATTGGAAACCATTGTTTTCCGGCGTTTTAATGAATCTGCAAAATATCTATTTAACAAGAAAAAAAAAAGAAAGAAAGAAAGAGTGCGTGATAGTCATGCCTTCATTGGTGCATTGTGGAGGCGCAATGGCCCAGTGGTTAGGGCAGAGGACTCGCGGTCATAGGATCGCGGTTTCGATTCCAAGACCGGGCGTTGTGAGTGTTTATTGAGCGAAAACACCTAAAGTTCCACAAGGCTTCGGCAGGGGACGGTGGCGAACCCTGCTGTACTCTTTCACCACAACTTTCTCTCACTCTTACTTCCTGTTTCTATTGTGCCTGTAATTCAAAGGGTCAGCCTTGTCACACTGTGTCACGCTGAATCTCCCCGAGAACTACATTAGGGGTACACGTATCTGCGGAGTGCTCAGCCACTTGCACGTTAATTTCACGAGCAGGCTGTTCCGTCGACCGGATCAACTGGAACCCTCGACATCGTAAGCGACGGAGTGCCAACGCACAACACACATTGGTACATTAGAGGAGTATATGAACAACATGAAATTCGTTGTTTACAAATGTTAGAGGCGCGTGGCTTAGTGGTAAGGGTGTTGAACTCATGATCGCAAGATTGTGGTTCCGATTCCTGAACCGCGCGACACGTTGTGTTCTTGAGCAAAGCACTTCATTTTGCGTTGCTTCAGTCCACTCAGCTGGCAAAAAATGAGTATTCCTGCGACCCATCCAAGTAGGAAATATATACCCCATGAAAGCAGGAAACTGACCCTTTTAAGCCGGTATGACTCGAAAGGGTAAATTTACCTTTACTTTTATATATTAGGACTCCCCCCCCCCGTCTCTTATCACATACACACGAGCCAAACATCTTACTTTATTTTATATATATACATTTATAATGTAGGACACTGCATTAAATCCTCCAAAAATACAGAAAGCTCATGGATTGAACGTTCTTGATTATAGATCTAAACAAGAAACAAATTTTTACACCCAATATAATCCTTTCTACAATTGGCACAGGACCTGAAATTTAGGAAAGGGGATTACTCGATTATATAGACCCCAGTACTCAATTGGCACTTATTTCATCGACCCTGAAAGGATGCAAGACAAATTCGACATCGGCGGAATTTGAACTTAGAACGTAAATACGGCAGAATTTGAAGTTCAGGAAGTAGACGGATGAAATGATGATATGCATTTTTCCCGACGTGATAACGACTCAGCCAGCTCGCCGACTTTATGACTCACAGAAAGAGAAGAAGAAGAAGAAGAAGAAGAAGAAGAAGAAGAAGAAGAAGAAGAAGAAGAAGAAGAAGAAGAAGAAGAAGAAGAAGAAGAAGAAGAAGAAGAAGAAGAAGAAGAACAACAACAACAACAACGACAACAATTACTACTACTATTACAATAACAATTCATTCTTCTATAGGCATAAGGCCTGGAAATTTAGGGGAAGGGGTTAAGTCAATAACATCGACCCCAGTACTCAACTGATACTTAATTTATCGACCCCAAAAAGATGAAAGGCAAAGTCAAACTTAGCAGAATTTGATCTCAGAACATAGCGACGGGCGAAATACTGCTAAGCATTTCGGAAAAGGGCGTTCAACAAACGGCGGCCACACCTGCTCACCGTTAAGATATCGCAGGAGATGTCGCAGCCTCAGCGCATGTCTGCGTATCCTCAGCCCCGGCATGTCCAATCCTCCACGCAACAGGTGCTGACAGCAAATGGACCGTCTTCTACAGGAAGCGGAAAAGCAAACGCACCAGCCCGTTCAGCCACGAAGCAGGGCAAGGGACCACAGTTAGGCGGTAGTATATGACGGATGAGATGTCCGCATTCGCCACTTCCGCTCGACCTTTCAGAGACAGCTTCCTCTCAGTCCATTTCTGGGTGAGACTGGCCACCCTGTCTGTCACCTCACCCAGTTCTTGTCAACTTGGAGATCGGGACCGAACCAGACCCGAGCAATTTAACAGGGCCTTCCGCGCCCCACAACGCTGTCGGTTGGCATGGGCCTGCTTCTCCAGGTGCCGAACTGCAGTCTCATTAACCTTTTCTGTCACCAGCTGTGGTGGCAATAATAATAATAATAATAATAATAATAATAATAATAATAATAATAATAATAATAATAATAATTTTCACACAAAAAAATATAAAAGAAAGTGATTTCTTTATCGATCTCAAAGTGAGAAAGACTTTCCTCCTTCCATTACATAAAAATGATATCAAATGTCAAAGATATAAAGATCGTGGGGTTTTTCCCTAATTCCTTGGCCAAACGAGAAACATATGCCCTCGCCATCTCTGCGTGTGGCCACTCTGATCCTAATATCGTCTGAGTTGCTATCCGCCTGGAGGTCCGGACAAAAACAAATCCTAAGCAACTTAACAAGACCATGCATCCAATTCTCCACGTCTATACTTTGATATCATTGAATTTGCTTCTGTAGGTGTCAAGCCGTGAACCCAGTATATTCAGGTTAATTTTCACCTCCGGTCTAAGTCTTGTTTTTCTTTAGAATGATGCCGAATTGCGCAATTTTCGTGATATCCACCACCATTGCTGCCATCGTTCGCATACACCGACACGGTTCTTTCGCGTTCTAGTTCGATGGGAAGCACTTCATCGTCTCCAAATGTCGCAGTTGTGCACCTAGAATCAGTACATGCATAAAAATTTAGAGACGGCACTATTTACGATCAGAGAGGGTGACCTGAAACAATTCCAATAGGTAAACATTTATTCTGATCATCATGTTGATAATGTTGTACATTGAAGTGATCCAGACCTTGAAACCAGAACCGGGATTGGCTACAGTGAAGACAGAGACCAAATAGCTTTGATCGACAGCTCTTTTAATATATCTATGTCGACTAGAGCACCATCAAAACCAAGTATACCACCTACCATCTTTACAATGTATCGCATAATATGGAAGTTGTGGATAGGCCTGGTCGGGATCGTATATGTCCGCACTCGCCTGACCATGCTCTCAATCTCTTTACTGTCACCTTTGTCAAAATTATAGACTTAGCATTTAACAGAGATACGGGGCTTAAATTATCAAGTGCGTCCTATTTGTCGGCGTTTTCCTTCAGCTATTCTAAACCATCTGTCTTAGAAAGTTGGGAATATCCATCTTCCCGTTCTGATATCAGTCACCGTAGACTTCTGCCTGGACGTCGGTGCTTTAGAAATACATGTCTAGAAATAAAGCACATAGGATACACCATCAAAACCAGGCGATCTACTTCTCGTGATACTAACCTTTAAATCCTGTATCTCAGATGCAGTCAACGACTTCTCGCAATATTCTGCATCTTATACAGAGAGTGTATGCCCGGCGTGCTAACGTTTTTGCTAGCTCGCCGCCTTCCTATATGAAATATTGATGTGAAACTATATTGTTATTCAACATATTGAAGCGATGCAACCACAACATAGACAAAATAAGATGTCAGAACAATAAGATATAATGTTATACGAAGTTTTGAGTAGTCACGACTTCACTTTGACTTCAGTTTAATGAAATCGTAGAATCTCTGTCGTAATATACGCACTTTGGATATCTAAACTTCTCAGTGCCTACACCTTATCAGATCTGACGACAACTGACATTTTCTCAGAAAGATAGACAAAAGAATCGATTCTAATACCTGGTCGACCTTTTATTTATCGACCCTAAAAGTGTGAAAGGCAAAGTTGTTATCGGCAGTATTTGGGTCTCAGAGAACCGCGAAGAGTAACGCCACTCAAATAACACTGCCATTTTTGTTATCCTGTTACCTTTGGAAAAACTTAATACGGAATAGTCAATCACAGTGTAACCCTCTACCGCAGAACCACACACAGACACACACACACACACATATATATATATATATATATATGAATACGTGCGTACACACACACAGACAATATCTGCTAGTTTTGCGTTCTGATCTAGCAAATTCTCTCTGTCTCTGTGTGTGTCTGTCTGACGAATGAATAATCAACATTCGATATAAAATCCTAAATAAATATCATCTCCTGTTTTGACAGAACAAATTAAAGTGCAGTGAATTGTGTCGGTGAGATTGTTCTTTGTTGTTGTTGGCTGGTCTGAGATGATGACTGGTTGAATTGATGCACGAATATGCATAAACTGTATTTCTCGGGCCGCGTGAAGAAATAACTGACAACACCCACGAACAATTAACAGATTTTATGACTGCACACATATTTTTAACTGCGTTGGTCTTTTACAAATTCTAACAGCAATAATTACTTACTGGGTGAGACATTCTGCCTGGAGTTTACAACAAGCTTACTGATAAAGCAAATTGTGGCTGGCTCATCACAATAAGAAAATAATTGCGCTATATCCGTGCCGATGAAAATTGCTGTCTGTTATCTGCCATCTCTTTTAATCGGCTAGATATGGTAAGAATGGAGACACAACGTGTACTGCCTAAAAATTCTGCAAATACCACCAAAAATCGACTTTTTTATAGAGCACAAAGAGAAAATTCTAGAAGATTGAATTACGCAATAGCTTGACGCTGGTTGGTTGCTTAATAGACCGACCATTTGAAACTACTGTGGTTTATTCGTGATGTCGGATCGGTTAACTAGCGGTTTGGTTTCAAATCATCGCTACGGAAGAATTAAAGAACGATAGAAAAATCGAAAGAAACATTATGCTAATTTACAATGTGGAGGGAAAGTTCGAACGATGTGTACAAGTGTGTTTCTTCAGAGAGAAATGATATAGAGAGGAGCCAATAAAGCAGTCATTGAAACACATTAATATTAAGAAATAAAAATGATGGGTTCAGTTCTCGTAGTAGAGAGTTTAGAACCTTCGCTAGCATTGTCTGCTCTAGATAATTTGTATTTTGTTCTGACAAAAAACAAGTTTTTGTCAGAGTAAAAGCTAGTATAATGATTTGACCATAGCTACAATTCAATAATTCCATCGGCATATGCATATGTGACTCATATTCATCCCATAGATACACACACAGTATTTATCTGTCATTTATTCCTTCTCTATCTTTCTCTCTATATCTGTATGAGTATTTTGTCTCTTTTGGTTGATCTCTACTCCTTTTCACCACGCATGTTTCCTGTACTGCCCACCACCTCTTTCTCTCTTCTTTTCTCTTTTCTGAATTCATACAAAAAAAAAAAAAATTAAAGGCTTCAATATATCTTCATCTGAAGAATACAAAGAGAAACAAAAAGTTAAAGTACAGTAAAGAATTACACAAAATAAAAGACACCAGCAATTTGAATCCTCTCGCGTATATTCTAACCACTGTGAACCTGAACGAGATAAAAACAAGTTAATACCAACAAAAACAACAACAATTATTATTATTATCATTATTATTATTATTATTATTATTATTATTATTATTATTATTATTATTATTATTTCAAACACGCACACACCCACACAAACTCACACACACATACATACAAAAAGAAAAAAAAAAAGAAAAAAGAAAGAAGCATATATACATCTTCATACATTTCCATAAATCTTTTATACACCATTTAAAAAAAAAAATAAAAACTCTTTGCATC